>NW_010553651.1:0-22549 GCF_000687285.1 Phaethon lepturus | reverse complement strand
CGGACCTGCTGGAGCGGGGCCAGAGGAGGCGAACCTTCGAATAGTACTGTTGTTGTTGTCCTGATGTTCTGAGAACATGAAGAGAGTGACAGGAGTCAGCGCAGATTCCTTCAGTCTGGAGAAGAGGAGGCTGAGGGGAGCCCTCATCGCTCTCTACAGCTGCCTGAAAGGGGGTTGTGGCGACGAGGGTGCTGGTCTCTTCTCCCAAGTAACCAGCGATAGGACGAGAGGAAATGGCCTCAAGTTGCACCAGGGGAGGTTTAGATTGGGTATTGGGGAAAATTTCTTCACCAAGAGAGTGGTCAAGCATTGGCACAGGCTGCCCAGGGAGGTGGTGGAGTCACCGTGCCTGGAGGTGTTCAAAAACCGTGTGGATGTGGTGCTTCGGGACATGGTTTAGTGGGCATGGGGGTGTAGGGTTGATGGTTGGACTTGATGATCTTCAAGGTGTTTTCCAACCTTAATGATTCTGTATAAAGCAAAACGAAACTTGAAATCCTTAGAGATTATTGTGTAGGCATGAGTACTGCTTTGTGATTACTTAATGTTTACAGTTTCGCAAAGAAACACCTCAGAGCAACTTGCAATGTTTAGGCTGTGTACCGAGCCTTCTGCCAATATTTTAAACTACAGATGACAAAAATATTTTAATTTCCAAACGTACTCATCACAGTGGTCTAGATCCATCTTTACTTTTGAAATAGAGGGTATACAGGCAAATTTCCAGTTTGATGTTTCACCCCAGCTGTAGGAGAAAAGGTGTCTAAGTAACCTTATGGACCGGGCTGGTTCTAGAGTCAATGCAGTTGGCTGCCAAAGGCAGTTCTAGTTTCCATCGTTAAATGGTTTCAAGTAGAGAAGGGAAATTCATCTGTTCGGTTGCCGCTTTCTCTGTCGCCCACAGAAAAAACTTTATGTGTTCATCAGAGAGGTTTTAGAGAAGAATATTAGATTAGATAAATCTCACAGTTAAAATTTACAGATCATGTTTTCCTGCTATTCAATCTGTTGATGATCTAGGTTTGGTTGTTTTTTTTTTTGAGTAAACAAACGAAACAGTCCCCCGTGCTTATGACACTGATATCCTAGCAGCTGTGAACTTTATGCATCTGTAATTAAACCAAGTTTTATTCTTGATCTTTGACACATTCTAGCGATTCACTGTAGTTTCAAAAGGCTGTATGTTAAAAAACACTTTGTACACCACTTTCTACATGAAATATAACAAGGAAAAGACTTTAATTGCATTTTGATTTTCAGTTTACTGTCCAATAATTTTATATAATTGTTTATTAGAGATTATTGTAGTTTCTACTACAAGAATTAGAAGTTGAAAAGCAATAAAAGAAGCAATCTTGTTGCAAAACAACAGAGCTGCTAGATTTTGCATGTTTTCTTTTGCAGTTATTAACCAAGAAAGTGTTTTTTTTAGTGAAAGACATTTTTCAAGAATTGCATTACCAGCTAAACAATTTCAAAAGCTGCATTTAATAATATTGTAAAATAAAACTATTTCCCATGGTTGACTGAATAATGTAGCATCTTCGAATAGTTAATTAACTGGGTGCTTTCATATCAGTAGCTGATTATTGCTTCTGGAAACAATCATTTAGCCACTGAGAGAGGAACAACACATCTTAATAAAGACATTTTTTCTTACAGATCAGCTCATTAAAATTTTTCTAATGCATGTCATCAGCAAGGCTGTACAGTAGTTTTGACTGATCCTGTAAATTTTCGTGCGTTTCTGGCTGTAAAATGGGGATATAATCTTTGCTTGGGAGTTCTTTCGTAGTCTACTAAAGTAACGAAACTGGGGAATATGCACAGTGGCAAAGATGTTTAGGTAAGTTCACTGTTTTTGGGAAGCCGCACTTGTTGCTTGCAGATATTTAAAGGACAAGACAGTAAGTCTGACAACAGTTGTGACTCCAAACTTTTATGAATCTTCTCTATTAGTTATGTATTATTTACCTACTTGAAAACTGTAAGTCAACCATGGGTAAGAAACTATATCAGGTAGCTGTGATCATTCTCATACACTATATATGTTAGAAAGAGATTAGTCTAAGCACGTGGTTTCTAAATGACCTGTGAGTTTGGCTGCGTATTAAGTGCGTTTCTGGATTACCTATAGAATGAAAAAAATTACGTTATTTTAAATAATAATCATAAAAATAATTCAATGTGCTGTATAGAAAATTTAAACAAGCTTTGTAAAGAATCTTGAGATTTTTTGATAGAAGTTTTTGTAGAAATTCTTGGAAGATTTTGCTAGTTGAGGTAGCCAAATTGTCAAAAGATTTTTTTGATGGAAGGAATCTATAAGAAAATGCTTTTATCCATAATCAGCACTAAATACTGACATTAGAAATACCCATCTTTAATGACTATTGTGGATTTGTGATTGATTTAGGTTGTTCTAGAAAAATATAATTATAGGGAAAGCATTATTGATATAACTTTTATTTTGATTTGAAGAGACAGAGTTCAATAAATGAATGTTAAACATTATTTTTACTGAAACTAATGAGCCAGCGTGAATAGGGAAATCAAATATAAAATTATCTGTGTAATGAAAGACAGCCTTCACACAAACCAGGCCGTATTTTTTCAAACAAAAGTCTGCATTTGGGATCTATGCATCTATTTCAGTATTTGGTTGGCCATTTATTTGTGGACACTTATCTGGAAGTACTTGTTATGCTGTTACCCTAGTCAGCAAAACCATCAAAATCCTTTGTACAGGTTTTGTTGACAGTTATGTAATATTAATTCATTTATATAAGCATCAGTAAGAGACAAATCAGTGAATCCCAAGCTCTGGACATGCTGTGACATGCAGTCTTTAATGTAAGAGTTGGGACTGAAAACTCTACGGGAAGTTCATTACCAACTTATTTTATTTTGACACTTGATGTTGCCTATACATTTATTTGTGCTGCATACTGACAGAGATGCCATCTCAGTCATGTGCTAAGCTTTCGCGTTTCATAAAGACAAATCATATGTTAGAAACACAGACTTACTCAGGCTGGAGGGGACCTCAGGAGGTCTCAAGTCAAACCTCCTGCTCAAAGCAGGTTCAGCACTGAATTCAGCCAGATTGCCTACAACTTTGTCCAGTTGTGGCTTGAAAACCACATTCCACAACCTCTCTATGCAAACTATTCCGGTGCTTTGTTATCCCCAGAGTCCTTTTTAGATCCACTTGGATCCGCTCCTCTTTCAATTTGTGACTGTTGTTTCTCCTGATGTGCAGCTCAGTAAAGAACTTGAGTTTCTCAGTCCCCTTTTCAGCTCTTTTCTGAAGAGGGCCGTATATTGGGAAGAGACTTGCTACAGCCTGTGCAAAGGTAGAGTAAGATGTGGCTCTCTCTTACTTCATAAGCAGCCAAGAGTCACTGGGTGTTGTTCGGACCTGGTTCTGCAGCAGCATAACTGTGCAAACATCATCTTTATATTGGTCTGGATGAGCAAAGAATCGGAGTCGATTTGTCTTACAAAGCTACGAGTGTTCAACTCCTCAGAGTAACTCTTAGTCTTCAGAGAGCGAGCAGAGCCTGTGACTTGTACAGATGAAACTGCGCCGTTTGCTTCCAGTAGTCTCCTTTATGCTTAGATTGGGAATAAATTCAGGTCCCGTGTTCCTCTTGTAACATCAGAGCGAACAGCTTTTATATTTAGCCGTGCAAGGAAATAAACCATTAAACTTACAAACTTATTCTACATTTGATCATATCAATTTTATATTATTTGAACATTTCTCAGTAAACATAGCAATGGGGCATGAGTTACAGCTGCGGCATTTTCTCACATCACTTTCTGTTCTTTCATCAGCTTTGTGCTCTTCATTTATTGCCTCCCCTGAGTCATCAGTATTGGTCTAATGGACTGGAACAGCCTAAGGTGCATGGTAATTACTTATTGAGTTGCTGATAGCCCAGATGAGAATAGGACTTATTAGATCAGTAATAATGGAAATCTGTGTTTAATGCAGAAATTTTAGAGTTTAAAAGAAACGTGTCTGAATTTATCCTTTTTTTTTCTATGCAGGAAGTTAAAATATCATTATAGATAGGATTAAAATTAGTTATATGAATCATGTTGTCAAAAGAAGACATTCCGAGAGGTAAACATAGTAAAGGTGCAGTGATTGTGGTCTTTTCTAACAAAACAATAAAATGAAAATGGTTTTGAAACCACATTTTTTATGTGACAAAATAGGAAAGAAAATGTTCAGCTCCTTAGCAAGAAATGTATACAATCTCTTAGTCTACCAAACAAGTAGTACCATTAAATTGCGTGACGAACAAAGAAACACGTGTGTTCCCCTTTGTCCACACGGGGATGATCAGGGCTCAGCTCCGATTTGGTTTCAGAACTGCGGGTGTTCTGGGCTGAGATCTTGTTAAATCTTTTTACCTGCCATGGTTAGGGTGGCTGAGTGCTTGGGTGGGGAGTTACAAGGGAACGGAACCTGTATGAAGTGGCCACTGATAATTTCTTTTTTCTATTCTTTTTCTGTTCAGATGAATATAATGCTCTGGTTTTTCTTCCAATCTTTAAACTTCAGTGTATTATTGCAGGTGTAGACTTGGCTTCCTTTCATTATCCACCAAAGTAATTTTCTCATTCATCATCATGAAAAGTCTTTTATTAAAAGATCTGCAGCTGCATTGTTAAACAAAATAACAACAATAACAATAATAATTTGTATTAACCGACATGCCCAATCAGGGAAGTGGTGCTCCATTGTACAGGATAGCGTAGAACTTCTAAGGAGACACGATCCTTTGCTCAGGATGATTGTGAAATGCTTTAAGAGTAGATACAACAACTGTGTATAGTAAAAAATAGGAGGGAAGATTAGAAGGATGAGGATAATTGCAGTAATATCCATCACCTACAGATGTTCACAGCCTAATATTTGCGCCGAAATTTTACCAGGTTTGCTACAATATTTTTTTCTAATGAACCAGTGGTATAAATACAGTCATAAATAAGACATCAGAGCAAAGAGAGCAGGAGAACCAAGAGTAAATGAGATATACCTTACACGATCATTAAAAATATGAACTATACATTTCTATGTGCTATGTTTTTCTTTAGTAAAAGAAAAAAGGTTTTAAAACCTTCCAAAGGAGAAGTGTAAGTGATGCTAAATAGCTAAACTTTGAAATTCCATTATCTCTTTAGATTCTTACGTGCTGTTATTTTGAACAAGTGAGACCTCTGGTAAATACCCAGCCAAATGAGAAGCCTCAATGATTAGGGAAGCAATTTTTTGCTGCTGTGTGGTTTACCGTAGAGAATGGTTTAGAGACACTGTTTCTATGACCTTTACCTGAAATATGAAATAACATTTTGAGCACCAGTGGCACAAAGCGCTCAGACTAATTCTTTCTGACAGAAAGAGCCTCTCTTTTTCTCTAAATTCCCATTTTTATAATGCTGTTGAGCTAGTCTAAGAGATAACGGTAAATGCTTCTAAGAATCTCATGTTTTCAGTAAAAAATATTTCAAATGTCTTTTTCTTAGCTCAAGCCTGAAAGACCCTTGAAGGATTTTTCCATTTCTGAGAGAAACCTTGCCTTTAAGTGAGCCAAGAGCAGACTCTGACTTCTGTTGTGTTACATGATCCTTTAAGATTTACTCTTCACTCTGTTTAAAACTGACCCTGGTGCTGGGACAACCTGCTAAATTCATGGCTGGACTGGCATAACGTTGTTGGGATTCAGAAGGTCCCGTCCATTGGTATGACCATGAACGTTTTGTAATGTCAAATACATCCCAGGGAATCTCAGCTCATTTTCAGGATTCTTCACCTTGTTCCTTTCTCATCTTTCAAACAGACTAATCCTTGAAGGCCAGTCATGCAGTGGTAGATATGGATTAACACCAAGATTCAGGTCTGCTGCATTGCTGGAATCTGTAAGGCAATATCAGATGTTGTACAACACACATCCATTGTGTGGAAATGTTGAGTGAGCTGTATCACAGGTCTTGTTCAAATATCATGTATTAATTAAAAAAAATATTTTTGCATCCAGGCTACACCGAGTGCTTTCTGACTGTAGTAGGTTAAAAGCAAGTATATTTTATCTAACTAAGCATATAGTGTTACAGTGTCTTATAGTTTGTATTTGAAGAACTGTCGGGAATTGCCACATTATTTTGTTGTCTTGGCTTTTCTTTGTTTTTATAACACTCCGATAATCCTGGCCAGGAACTGAGTAGCTAACTTGATTTCTTCTCTCCCTCTTGAGTTGTCAGATCAGGGCATATTTGATATTTGAAGGCAGTTCATTGCCTACTTTGGTGGGTGGTTATTGCTTATTATATTTATAAATATTGCTTTCTTGATTTTTTTTGGCTTTAGGGAGGTTATATAGCAAAGCATTTCAGTTTACATTAACTATTGCCACAAGTTCCATTCAAGCCAAGAAGTCTGAGCTGCCTGTGGGTAGACAAGTTTGTGTAGATACAGCCTATACAATAAGATCTAAACAATATGCTGTAAAGCAGTTCCTTATTTTCAAAATTACAAGGTTAATCATATTTCTGTCAGGAATCTGCAACTGAGATTAATTACTGAAGTTTAATTATACAGTCATACATGAATGTAGATATATGAATATATGCAGGGTAGTTAATTTGAATTTGCAAGGTTGTCTTGTTTGTACTTGCATTACTAAATACTTTTGTCCTTGTTAGATATTAGTCATTGACCCTTTTTCCATTAGATTACGTGTTGTTTACAGTAAGTTGAAATAAAAATTGTAGTGCTTAGCCATGATTACTTCCTGTTTCAGGTTTCTTTACTGTTGACGGTGATGAAGTTGATGATATTGTTAGGACAGGTAGCTTAGACCCTGGGACACGCAGATTCAGTTTCCTTCTTTGCTGCTGGCTTCTTCTGTAGCCGGGGGTATGTCAGGTAGCTCCTAATTCTGCCCTTCCGAGGGCTGTAACAATAAGGTTGCTAAAAACTATGAAGTATGAGATGCAATGGAGGCTTCCAAAGTAACTGAGACAAACTGACAGGCTGCATTTTAAATTCTGCTCCTTGGATGCCTGCTTATGTGATTTTGAAATTGTTTTTCCTTGAACAGTTATAGCAGAAAAATTCAACCAGCTGAATGTTTGTAGAAAGCAAATACAAAAGTGAAGCGAACATGGTCAAAGCAAATTAATTTCAAAATGTGAATTATTTTCATTAGAAAATGCTTTTACATTATTGCCAGTAAGTATTCATCCAACTCTACATTGGAAGTATTAAGTCAAAGGTTTTGTTTCATTTTGGGGAAGGCAATGAAATTTGAAAAGGTATATACAATATTAAGTGTTATCAAAATTAAAGAACCCTGTGCTTTCTTTACCACATCCACTTTACCATCCTTTTTCTGGATTAACCACTTCAGAGATCCTAATCCCACAGATGTCACTACTGACCTCATAATTGTTTTATTAACTTACATTAGCCTACCTTGTAAATCATTGTCTTTTTTTTTTTAATATTCTACAGATAACTTGGATTTCCAATTTTCAAATACCAAATAAAGTTCAGCAGTAACCTTCTTAATAAAGACAGCATTTACGTTTTCATTATTCCCTCACTGCTTGTTAAACTGTGAGTGTTTTATGGATCTAGAGCAAGAAACGTTATCTTACTTTAAGAAGTATTATAGAGTGTTGAGAAAAACATAACTAATTATTGGTATTGGAAATGTTAAAGGTTTTAATGTGATAAAGTCAGAGAAACTTAATTATAGGTTTTTTTACTGAATAACTTGATATTTTGGAGCTCTGATAATGTCATTTAGAACCTTTCATCTGTGGGTATTACCGATGAATCTTTGATAGTCAGTAGCAGGCAAAAGTTGCCACCTGAGTTTTGGTAGCATCTCAACCCTATTCCATCTGCATCTGTATAAAGACAAAGACTACTTCTCTCTCCAGGTGAAGCTCTTAAAAAAAAAAAGAAACCATCACTTCAACTCAACTCTTTCTGCAAATTTCTTGATGTAAAATTTTGCATATGGGTCCATTTATGACAGGTTATAGCTTCTCAGAAAGCTACTTGAACCTCATCAAACCTACTTAATGTGGTGACCTTAAATAGCAGCACTCAGATTCCCCCAGCACAAGACATCTGAAAAACCTCTACAACCTTTGAAGCCTGCAGGCAACATCTCTACTAGTAAACGAAGCAGAGTCAAGGACTGTTCTTTGGCCTTGAGGCCACTGGGGTGGTTGGGCCACCTTCATGCTATTAAACTCTCTTACCTTCCGAAACATCACGGGCACATCCAGACTGCGTGCCAGGAATGGACCTTGACCTGCTCTAATTCCCAAACTTTGCTGGGAACTGCCTGGGAGAGTGCTGGAGAGCCACCATGAAACATGCCGAAGACCAGGTAACTGTAGAGGTTTGTGGTCCAACCCCTGTGGCTCTGCCACTATTAGTTTATTCTCACAAGCAAAACCTTAAAAGTTAATAATCTCCAGTCGATTGCTACTGTCCAGGTACGTTCAGGAAGATACACTGAGCAGGGGAATCGGCTGATATTTGTGTTGACACTCAGGAGAAAAGCCCAAACCCGGTACGATCACACAGCCTGAGTAACTGGCACAGATTTGTAGGT
Organism: Phaethon lepturus; assembly: GCF_000687285.1. Classification (NCBI taxonomy): domain Eukaryota; kingdom Metazoa; phylum Chordata; class Aves; order Phaethontiformes; family Phaethontidae; genus Phaethon; species Phaethon lepturus. The sequence goes on along the minus strand of NW_010553651.1, from coordinate 13,901 downwards.
GACCAAGAGGCAGTGAGGCAGGTTCTTCAGGCTGTGTGACTAAAAGTCCACCAACTCTTTTAAAACCCAATTATTTTTCTTGAATACTAGTTGAAATAATACACAGGAGTCAGACTTTTACAAGATCTTACTATATTAAGTGCTGAGCTCGTATGAAAATCTGCCACCAGTTCAATGGGAGCTATTGAATAATTTTGAAAACTGTCCTTGATTGTGTAGTACCATAAGCTGCAGCTGGTCATAATAGAGGCGGCAGGAAAAAACACAGTGCAAAATTTGAGTCGCATTTGCAACACTATTTCAGCAATATAGAGATAAAAATGCTCTAGGGCTGTTGTAGTTTTCTGCAAACTAGGCATTATAAACTCAGGATACTTGATGTTATATTTACTTCTGGTAAATCAAGACACATTAAAGTACTAAAACCATGATTATGTTTTGTCATTTTATGAAGGTAAAAAATGTTTAAAAAATCCACATCCATTTTATCTATCAAGAATATGCTTTGCCTACCATGAAATCACAAACATTACCATGTATTACTCATACAGCTGTATGAGGTGTGACTGGCAAAATTACAAAGCAGGATTTCCCAGCAGTTCTCTTTTATTTCACGGTTTAACTGAGGAAGGAGTGCTGTGGACAGGCACTGAAGGCGAAGATACGCAGACATTTGGGACATTTCGGAAGCAGTGAGAGCTAAGCAAACTCAGCCAGGAAGAGAGGGATGCAGTGCAGGCAATGTTCCCGTCTCCCTCATTCATTACCACTTGTAAAATCGTTACGTGTAAGCAAGTTATAAAGGAATGGTAGTGGTTCAATGAGTTGCATGTCATACCACAACCATGTAGCGCAAGCCTACCCTGAGCTACGGATGAGAGCTCGAGTTAGTTTATACGTAACAATTAAAGCAATAATGGGTACATTCATAATACCCCAATTTATTCAATTACAACGTAAGTTCAGTATGTCAGTTAATTTCAGTGTATAATAGATCTGAAGATTCAAATTCTGTTATTAAGATTGTTCAGGGCGATAGAAGACTGGAAAGAATGCTAAATTTCTAAAAAGATGCACTTTATTAATGAGAGCTTTATTAGTTAATAGAAAGAGGAGGAAAATTTTAGAAAATTTATTCTGTATTCAAAGGAATGTGTTGCATATTTGGATGACGTATACTTTATATTTCTTGTTGGGAGGAAAGGTTAAATTCATGTTATATAAGGAAAGTGGATTTCACTGTAATTATGGATTGAGTCTGCTAACAGAATAAATATCGGGATACAACTAATGCTTCCATAATAACACAGTCTGCCCTCACTGGGCTTGATGTGTTTGTTTTTGCCTCACAAGAGCGTTTCTTTAGAAATACAGGTTTCCCTGAAAAATTATGTTGAAATTAGGTTCTACAGTGGAGATGACAAATCACTTCTTTGCAAATAGTAGCAAATGTTAGATTCATTTGGCCAAAATTCAGATGGTCACAGTATAGGTGCTGCTATCTGAGCTAGTCACCCCTGGCTCCGTAACAGCGGAGATAGATGTCCTCAAGGTATAAGTCTAGTATTTTAGATGACTGCTTTAGGGAGAGATGAATCATGTTAGAATTACCAGCCTATATCACTACATGCTTTATCTGTTTATATCTCTTGCTATAATGCGTTAAAATGTTCGTTTTGATGATTTTCAAAATAAATTCTAGCTTTCAGCTGAAATTTGTTGCTATTTGTGGGGCTATTCATAGAAACTAACTTTAGCGTAAAGAAGCTAACTTCAGCGTAAAGAGGCTAACTTTAGCATAAAGGAGCTAAAATCTCCGATGTTTCTTCTTCCACAGTCAATGGAGAGACACAGAGCGGGAGAGAACCTCATTCAGAAGGCAGTTCAAAGCTGAAAACTCATTTTAGGCTGCCTGAATTGCTTTCTGCAATGCCCTATTCTCCCTCTTGATCATACAGAAGAATTTAGGATGTTTAACATTGGGGAATATATCGCTTACACCTGCCAAAATATCTGCCAGATTCAGCTTCTTTCTTTTCAAAGGGAGAAATCCTTTCTTGGCATACCTCAAACACGAGGTGGAACTTAGCACGCCTGTCTCAGGTCCGCTGGGCAGCGGTGAGGAGCTGACGGCTTGTGCTCCCTCTTCCCTTGCTGGCCGGGTGCTCTGTGCAGCCCTCGAGCCCCCGGACACAGCCAGCATCTTCTCCTCTCCCGCTCGTCTTGTTCTTTCAGTATTTCAAGGAGCAGCTTGTTCCTCCTGGTGCTGTGAGGCATGGAGCACTCTTGCCCATGGAGCTGCCATGCTGATTACACTCCCAGTTGCCCTCGAAGCATAAATTTTCCCAGGCCTAAAGCATGATACGGCAACGCCAGTAAACAAATGTTAGTGTTTTCAGTGGAGTTTAGAAACAGATCCCTAGCTGTGCTGCTCTTGGTGTTAGTCGTAATACCCTCCTTGGTTAGTGTTTTGATATATTCTACGAAACTCTTTAATTTTATTATGAACATAGGTTACTGAGAATTAAATGTATGTGAACAATCTCTGCTAAAACTTCTCTACAGCTTACTGATGTATTTAACATGTTTAATATCCTTTCTAAGCAAGCACTCTTTTTTTTCCTGTGTAGCTTTGTCATTCTGCCACCTTCCCCATCCACCCTGCCTCCTTCCCTCACAGCTCTGCTGCAGCTCCCGTGACATGACCCCTGCTATTCTGTCTCTGGTTTCCCTCTAAGCTTTCAGTACCAGTTCTACCGAATTGTTCTGGATTTGGTAGTTGTTTAATGGTGTGTACAATGCTCACGCAGACCAGGTAAAGGCCGCTAAACATGTTGTCACTCTTTAAAGGTGCTGTCTTCACTATACAAATGATATTTCAGTAAAGTTCTCTCTATAATCTGCTCATTAGCAAGTTTTTTGAGAACACCTAAAGGCCATGGTTAGTCCGTCTACTTTAGGTTCCCAAATTAACTTTCCAGTACTTAAAGGGGGCTTATAAGAAAGATGAGGACAGGCTTTGTAGCAGGGCCTGTTGCGATAGGACAAGGGGTAACGGTGTTAAACTAAAAGAGGGGAGATTTAGACTAGATCTAAGGAAGAAATTTTTCCCAAGGAGGGTGATGAAACACTGGCCCAGGTTGCCCAGAGAGGTGGTAGATGGCCGATCCCTGGAGACACCCCAGGTCAGGCTGGACGGGGCTCTGAGCAACCTGCTGTAGTTGAAGATGTCCCTGCTCACTGCAGGGGTGGGACTAGATGGCCTCTAACGGTCCCTACCAACAGGATTCTATGATTTTATGATTCAGCAATGCAATACCTTTAAAGGAGGTGCCTTGGACCAGGGTGGAAGACTGAGGACCCCAAAAGGAGGCACCTTGCTCTTTCCATTACCTGGAAGGGAGCCTCATCATCTCTGTCAAGCAATTCAGTACTGTAAATGTAGATATTCTTCGTGTGAGACTTCACAAATCACTGCCAGAATGCATAGATTTTTCCAGGTAAAGAAATCCAGATAACTCCTAACTGTGCACATACAGTCAATGAAAGTCTTACCTACAGTGAATAAAGCATCTGATGGATTGAGGGTGATCTCACCACTCAGAGACAGTATTTTGTTCCACTCTCCTGTCTTCATCCTGGCTTCATCTCCCTCAAAAGTCAACGTGGGACAGTCTACATATAGGATAATTCTGAGCCTGTCGGGATTGATTTCAGAAGTGAATAAAACTTGGTCAGCAAGGCAGTATCAAATCCACTTTGCTTCCTTACAGCTGATCCACTTTCTCTGCTTTGACTGCCATCCTGCTCAGCAGATCTCTCCAAAGACAATCACTAGACAAACAAGTTTCTTTGTGCAAGTATCTAACATAGGACTTCATGTTAGATGCTCTTATCTTCTTAGCTTCTTGAGGGTTTAAGTCCACTTCTTAGCCTGAGCATAGCTTTGTGATGATACTCCTCTGGGAATGGTTGAAGGCATTTTAAAAATGAAACTTCGGTCTCTAAGAGGCCAGGTTTCAAAGCAAAGATGCTTAAAGATGCAGTGAAAGTAACGTTAAGATGCCATGTAGGCAGTAAGCAAGGCTGCAACAAAGGTACAAATGGTTCAGTGCCTAACCCTGTCACCCCATGAGAACTGTGTGCCTTGTGCTTAGGTTTTTTGAACAGCCAAATACATCTCCATTCTTTTCAAACCCTCTTGCATCTCATCCTAAATCACTTATGCACTTTGGAAGGTACAAAATGTGAACTGGAAGTTCACTCTGAAGCATGTGTTCATGATGGATCCTTTAACTGTGGATATGGTTTCGTAGTGGTCAGTGGCTAGTTTGGTGTTTGACGGTCACCTGCTTCAGTAAAGAATCACAGAATCACAGAATCACTAAGGCTGGAAAGGACCTTCAAGATCATCAAGTCCAACCATTAATCCAGCGCCACCATGTCCCCTAAACCATGTCCTGAAGCGCCACATCCACACGTTTTTTGAACACTTCCAGAGATGGCGACTCCACCCCCTCCCTGGGCAGCCTGTTCCAATGCTTGACCACCCTCTCGGTGAAGAAATTTTTCCTAATATCCAATCTAAACCTCCCCTGGCGCAACTTGAGGCCATTTCCTCTCGTCCTACCGCTGGTTACTTGGGAGAAGCGACCAACACCCTCGTCGCCACAACCCCCTGAAAGAAACATAGTGTGAGCCCAGAATCCTGCAGTAATTTGTTTGACTTAAGATAAAAGTGAAAAAAAACATTGTTAAGTGTGAAATATTTTAGGATGTATTTCTTGTCACTAAGAAATAGAGTACCAGCCTTAGACTGCCGTAGCTGTTCAAGATGAAGTTGTAGCGAATTTTTATAATTGGTGTAACTACTTCAAATTTCACTTTAAAAATTGTCTTTTTTTGAATCCTTTCCCCATCCACTCCAGATACAACGAAAGACAAAGAGAACAAGCACTTTGGATAAACTGTATTTAAGGTTGAGGTGCATTTCCGAAGCTTCGAGCGAGACGCACCCATCCTTTTGAGGAGATAGCTGATTGCTGACTGTGCTCATTGTGGTTTATAACACTGTTCTCATCTTTATTTTTGCCACCAGATTATGAGCTTCTTCGAGTAGCAAAATCACAATTCTCTTTTTTTTGGAAAAAGAAAAGCCAGTTGGCCTAGCTGCGGCGCTCCCCGCTCTGGGCGGACGGGGGATATTACCAGAAAAAGGCTGATGTTCATCTCAAACAGATTGCGAGGGGAGGCCTGGACCCGTCAAGCTTAGCTGAGCATTAGGTCTGGCCATTTATCACTGTCAGATGGGCGAGGGGGGAAGAAGCACTGGACCGTTCCTGCTCATCTGCTGACTGACAGCTGACTGGAGCCGAATGCAACCTCCAGGCAGATAATCTGCCATCGAGGGGGAATGTGTGTGAGGGAGATACTCTATCACAGGCTGCACGCTGCTTCTTGCTCAGAGCTACTGACATCTTCACAAGGAAAAAAGAAATGTCAGCTGTGCTTTAAGGGACTGTGGTGTATTGTAATGCTTCACTAAAGCTGTGCTGTACCTCATTTCCATGGTTTCATGTAGATCCCTTTTTAAAAACAGATTAACGGCGTAGTGGAGACATGCAGTCAGGCACAGAAATGATCATATGATGACAACGTTCAGATGAGAAAAAGCGCTGTTTGTTTCACCTATCAATTTAATTCACAGGACTGCGGATGCGCTGCAAAGCAGCACAATTATTTAAAAATAGAAAAAGCCACCCTGCCTAATACTGGCCTCTCGGTAAGCCTACGTATTTAAGGAACGGGAAAAACGTCTTGTGAGGGAAAACTGAAATTAGAGCAAGACAAATCTAATGAGTAAGGATTAATGCTATTTCCTGCAGTGTTTTGTGCAACAAATACTTCTGTAGGTGCTAATTTAGAGCAATGCTCTGCAAGATAGGCTCCCAAACTAGTGTGAGAATATCCTGTTTTCAAAAATTCTTGCTTTACCGCCTAATGAACAATTCTGCATCTTCAGTTTTGTCAATCTTAAGCTCAAGGTTTTATTGTTTTTAATTTGCTATTATTTTTATTAACAGTATCTAATTTTGCTATTCATTACAAATCATATGCATTAACTTAACTGGGGAACATTTTAATTGAGCACTGCTGGAGATTTTCCAATAAATTAACATTACATACTTTTAACAGATGTCTGAATTAGACATTGTTATTAGACATTGTAATTAATAGAAGTATTACTCAAATTAAAATCTCAGGGCCTTAGAAGAATTAAATTGTAGGTGACTGAGTGATGTTAACTCATTAATAGATGCTGACTGTTGAATTCCCTCCATTGGGTTTTATTAGCCCAATAAACACCCTTTTCCCAGTAGCTGGAGAGGGAGTTGGGCAAGCTCTTTGGCATAGGGGACTGGGAATCAAGACATGTTTTACCAGTGATATTGTGAACTTGGTGAAATTCTTTAGCCTGTCATTGTGTTGTTGGTATAATATGCATAATACATTTCTAGGAAGTTGTAAAGTTTTAATATCACGTGTTGGTTACATTTTTTTAGAGACAGAAATCACAATAGGCCTGGTTGTTCACTGGCTTGGATCTTCAAAATTATTTTTTTTTCCATTTTAATGGAGAACAAATACAAAGCTCGTGTAAAACAGGACATTTGTGCAAGGAAGAATCAAGCACCCTAAAGGTACAGTTTATCAAGAAGTAGGTGGAGAAAAGCCTGAGAGTGGTTTTTCTTTGGTATTGCTTCTCCAGTGAAGTGAAAACAGACAGCCCGGTTGGAATTAATTTGACCACATATAGCTGTCTTTATCTGTGCTAACCACTGTAGGATCCTTCACATTAATTGCGGAAAAATAGCCACCTATAGGGTAAGATTCATCTCTTCTGTATGTGGATGCCTAAAAGCAGATGAATTCCCCAATACTGCATATTTCTCCACATTAGTCCAGGTGGTTTGGATGAGAGGAACCTTTCCTGGGTCAAGCTCTTTCATACTGTATTTCAGAAAAAAACAGAAGTTACACTTAGGGTGATCACATCAGCCTGAATGGCATGTTCCAGTGCGATATTAAAATACTGCAATATTAGTCAAAGAAATCTGCATCGGAGAAGTAGTGTTTCTCTATGAGTCCCTCCACAGGAAAAAAATGTTTGAATTATGTCTCTATATATGTAATTAAAGACTTGAAAAACCAATGCTTTACTATTTATCTACAAATTCATGGCCAGTCATGAATTTCAAAGGGATTTCCCCACTTTGAACATGTATGTGGATATCTGGCAAAAATTATCTTGAGTATAATTTTGAGGACATAAAAAAATCAATAATAGCTCGTTGGTGTTACGATGCCCAGTATCAACTGGCATAAGACCTGAATTGTCTGAGGCTGAACCCTCCGAAGTGAGCATCCTAAATCAGAAGTCGCATTTAGGATGTTATTTATGTAAAAATTAAGATGTAAAAGGAAATGATAAAAAAGAACCTACTTAAAAGCAATTTGGGGGATTTTACCATTAGGTCTGCACTATTTTCTGCACCTAGCTTTTCTTTGCATAGGCGAGCCTAGAATTGGGCATTTTTGTGGCAGATTCACAAGCAAGGAGTGTTGAGCCAAGCAGTGCTGGGAAGCACATCAACAGAGATTATATCCCCAGCAGCTCTCTCTGTAAGAGAAGCTGAGGGCACCTGGGTTTCTGGAGTCTGGCCACTATAAGAGTTTATTTCTCCTGTGAATCTTCTGTCCTGCCCACAGGCCGTGGTTCTTGGCCTTTTAGACTTTTTCTTTTCCTCAAGAAAGACGAGGGTGCAAGCTCTTCTCCCATAATAAGGAGACAGTAGTATTCCTGGAGCTACTTTGCATCTCTCTGTGCTTCACTGCAGAATTTCTGCCTAGAGCTTTGTGCTAGTTTTCATTTCTCCTAGTGTACACATGGTGTCCCAGCTGAGTGTCCAGTGCATGTTTTATTCATGTGCTTTTCACCCCTTCTTTGAGATCATTAATAAAGCTGCTAAATAAACCCAGGCTTAACAAACCTCCTTGCCACACCCCACTGGACACCTCCTCCCAACTCAGTTACACTGTGTTTATCATCGTCCTTTGTTTGGATCCCTTGGTTTTCCAGCCTACCTGACAGTATCCTTATCCAAGCTGGTTTAGATAAGGGTTTCAAGTGGAGTTTTGAAAGGCATTGTCTCTAATTCCGAAATAAAGTCCAGTTGTATTTTATCAGCTTCGTTCAATTCCTACACTAACAACCAGATGCTACCGGCACTGCCTGAAAAGCACTAATGGTGGAGGTGGCATGGCTTGTTCACTTTTATTGATAACTCAATACCACACTCTGCTCCAAGGTTAGGGCTTTTTCTGGGCGTTTAGTACATTGCTGATCATTATAGGGAGTCAAAAAATGGTGGTGTGCTGTTACGTTCTCTCAGACGATGGCACGCTGACCTGTTCTTTTGCAGACGGGGATAATTACCAATCCCAATTACTCAACAGCTATGCATTGGGTCCCACACAGTGAACACAACACTATTTTTATTATTTTTATTTGGATTACCACAAGAAGATACAGAACTGAGAGACAGCTGAAATCTCTATAGGTCAGTATACTGGCAACCTGCCTATACATTACATACAAGAAGATTAACCGGTGCCAGATGTTTCATGTACATTTTCATAGAGGAGAGGAAGTTTAAGGAAGGAGATAAGGAGGTGGCTCTGGTTTTGTTTGTGGGGATCTCCTGCCTGCTGTGAGGAGGGAGTACCACAGAACTGATGGGGAAGCTTGTTAGAAAAAGTGAAGAGTGATGGCTGGCAGCTCTGAGGGATCAGAGGTGGAACATGACATGGCTTGTGTGTGAAAGATGGTTGGCAGTGTTATCTTGGTCAGGAGGGCCTTGAAAGTAGACGAGCAGCTTCTGTTTAGAGCAATGGAGAAGCAATTTGAAGAGGAGAGTGACATTGTCAAACTGATGGACAAGAATAGTGCTCTTTGCAGCAATATTCTTGGGGAATTTTAGTGCTCCAGAGAATCTTTGGCAAGTCTCAAGGAAAGCGTATTTTAGTAATCAAGGTGGGAGATAATGAGAACCTAAACAAAAGATTTATATGTACGTGTAGGTAGTGGAGCCATATTGTAGAGGTATTAGGAAGATAAAATCTTGAACGTTTGAACACTGCATGTCTTCTTAGACAGAGAACTTATCTTCATATTTCTTGTTTCTTTTTTATTTTTTGAGTGTAGGTGATCTCCATTTTTTTAATCTCCCAACAGGTTAAAAAGCGTAGGTTGTAAACAGGAAAACTGAGATTTTCATGTTATGCCATAATTCCATGAGTTTTTGGGAATTAAAACGATGTGACAATCCCCAAAATACCACAAGAGCTGACTACTGTGCGTACCTACTATGTTTCTGTCTATGTTCCATGTCTGAGCTGGGTGAACACTGTATCGATGAGAGGTCTGTTACTGCAGTACAGCAACAAAACTGCTTGTGAGATAGACTACCTTCCAGCAACCCTCGTAGATAGGATTGTTATTTTCCTCTGCTATTGTTTCCTTTACTATTTTCATCATATGTTGTACTGCTAACATTCGTCCTGGTTCATAACCCAGAATCTCCGTTGGTGTCAAGGCCATATTTTAATAAATATGTATGTACACAGAGGAACATATAATCCTCCCACTGAATAGATCATAAATCTCAGTGATATTACTGCAGGTGATATGGGTGGAACTCATCTGACTTTGCCACTAGTTTCCTTATAATCAGTGCTCAGAAGCTCACTTTTAAAAATATGATTCATTTTCTCCTGAAGAAAACTTCAAAAATATGTCAGATGAATCACCACAGAAGTGTCTGGTTCTTTCCAGAGTACAGAGGGATCCAAGGCTGAGTACTTAGATGTAGATATCCATTGTAGATGACTAAAGCCAAGCGGTATGAATCTCAATATAAGCATATTTAATTTAACCTTAATTTACCTGCCCCAAAACTCAAAAGTAAAACACCTGCCCTACCGCATCAGAAAATACATCAGGCAAGCAGGTGTGGGTACAGTCAGGATGTGAGCGGTCTGGTTTATCTAGGTCTCATGTATCTCCTGTGTGTGAAAGTGTGAAAGTCACATAATGGTCCGTGGCTTTGTCTCCTTGAAAGCAGTAAGTCCGTTATTGTAGTTCTTAGGATAATTCCCTCTGGCCATACCCCAAATATATCCCTGATCCTCGTATTTTACCCCCACACCCCACCACCCTCTGTCCCAGCTGCCACGTACCCACTACCCCAACCCAGTGTGGACATCTGCTCTCCCTCCGGTCTTATGCAGAGCCCTCCAGCCAGCTTTTCCCCTTGCCCTACACGTGCTCCTACAGCCTATCTTCCCCATCGCGCCCGCGGTCTCCCCTGCCCTCGCGGCCCATCCACCCTTTCACGCGTGCAGCCTCCTTCCCCCGTGCTCCGTCGCTGCCTGCCATTCTGCTTCCTATTAGCACAGTCCCACGGCTGCAGGCGCAGCTGTTCAGCCGCTCATCTGCAAACCCCAGCAGATTGGAAGTTTCAAAATCGCTATTTCTCCTCCCCTGCATCTCCACTGCCCTCTTCTAAGAAATGAATTCATTTTCATTTTCCAAAACTTATTTTCCTGTCGTTTCTGTCGGTACATTTCCCAGTAAGAACTGCAGAACAAAATCAGCGCGCGATAGTCTCGCCTTTGTTCATTAAACAGAACCCGTGTTTTGAGGAGCCCATGTGTTTTGGGGTCTGAACTGACACACTGTGCTACGACGCATCACATTTTGTAGCGTCAATCAGTTTCTGTGTAGTAATCTGTTTGATAGAATGGATGCAGCAGAACACAGTGTGTCACATTGTGAGACATCATCTCCAGAACACATTTCAAAACTGTTTTCAGCTACCACTCTTCCTTTCCTGACCAATTTTAATAAGCAAAGTTATTTATTTTTCAACAAAATTTGTAATTAATATTTTCCATTGAATCCATCCATCATGCTTTTTTAATGATAGTTGCGGACCACCATGCGAGAACAGTAACACAATTACTACAAATAGTTGTAGGCAGTGAATTACCGTTAGGTAGCTGACCTCTCTTTTTAATTGGTAATGAGTTGACAGCTGATCTCTGCTGACTGACGGAGGATGGAACTACAGAAATGAGGGGTGAAAGAAACCCAGTAGATCATGTACGCCATCTCTCTGCCAATGCTGAGAACCAAAATGACTTGTCAGATTTGGAAACATAAATGGCTGGGTTCGGGCAGCAATGTCCCCATGCTGAAAATATCCTTTGGGAGGCAACGTGATTTGAAACATAACACTTTGGGTTTCATCTGGTATGACATTAGGTTTTCTTATTACACAGGAGCTTGCAGAACTGACAGTTCTGCTCATTGAACTAGACCTGAAAATAAAGAAGAGCTTCTATTTCATCACCAGCTATGAAGAATTTATGGACAAAATTCTGCCATAAATCACACATCTAATACCACTATTAGCTCCACAGAGGCTTGAAGTAGAGCAGCCCTCTCCCTCCTGTGCCTCTCTTCAGTCCTCTAAGAGCGCGCCCCTGGTGAAGCCATGCCTTCATGGATTTTTCCATTGAGTAGCTTTTTGAAATCCCCAGAATGATGAAGAGAGGCTCCACCTCAGGGACAAGGACGAATGGGTGATTTTAGACAGTTTAGGTTGGAAATGGGGGGATTAGTAGGTAATTCCTATTCCTTCAGCAGCACTACCTGCAACCTTTCTCTTTAACAGCCAGACTTCCCCTCTGTCCTTTCCAGATGATTGTGAAACCATCTCAAAAGCATTTTCTGATATCCAGGAGATCTTGAGAGAGGGGTCAGATATAAATAAAATGAAAGCTTTTCCCTCTGTCTGAAGAAGTAAGGATCTGGTTCAATATTAATGACTGGAACGATCCTATCCTCGTACAATTTATAAAATACCCATCTGTGACATAATTTGGTGCATAGTACATGCATAACTCCTCTTGGCATACACATCAGATAACATATTACAGAACTAAACCCTTTTTTAAAGGATATTTCTTCTGGGTTATGAAATAAGTAGGTGGTAAAAAGTTTTGCATTTATGCTTTTGTCTGCAAGAACAATCAGTCTTACTCCTAGAATAACTGACAAAGCAATCCAAATAACTGTTTGATCAAACTCTCAGCCATGCCTACTTAGAACGATAGGACAAAAAAAGAAAGATTATGGCTCTGTGACAACTAGGCTTTCAAACCAGAATTTAGTCAGACTGACTTCAGATTGGATGAATCAATTGTTAAAAGATTTATCAGAGATTTAGTAATTAAAACCAAAAAATTAACAGTTACTGTTAAAAGATTTAACAGGGGTAAGGTACAGTATGAAAAAAAAGCCTTCTTAGGTTTAAAAAGTCAGTCTTCAAGGTTCGTATTTAGGTATATAAACGAATGACCTGTTTTTCCAAAGTACTGGCCAGTTGTGGCTTTCAGTGAGGTTAACAGAAATTCTGGAAGCCCAGAAGTTTTTAGAATCAAGTAATTTACTCACGTACCTCATTTTAGGTACAAGTACAATAAAGGCCAGATCGCTATTTTCTAAGCCAAGTGAAAGTGCAGTGAAGCTCTCATCAGATAACGTGTAAATATGAGGAAAAGGAGTTCTGTTTTAAAGATACCGAGTAAGTTTTATACTTGGAAATGTGAATACACATTTGTTACTGTCTTTTAATTCCACAGGCCATGTAGCCTAGTGGAAGTGCACATTTTGGTAGTTTCACTGTTAATAAATTGTTCTGCCTGTAAACTTCAGTATAGTTACTATAAAGGATATGACTATTTGAAAAAATGAACAGGTATCTAGTTCATTCTCTGTTGACATGTACTGGTTAAATGAAATGGTTAAATTAAAAACAAAACATTTGTTTGGAAAAGACTTGTTTGGAAAATAGTGGTAAGGCAGGCTAATTTTGCTTCCTTTGAACTGAGTTTTCATGTGTCACCTGTGTTGAACATTTACCCAAAGGCAGTGAATTCCTTATTTTTACTACTTAGTCTTCTTTAGCTTAGGATTTCTTCTCTTTGGTGACACTTACAAACCCTTTACTCATTACATGTTAAATGGTAACATTGCACTGCCAAACTTCCACCGTTTTTTTCTAAATGTTGTAGTCTTTCCCTGGAAATAAAATTAGATAATTTCTGGTTTAGAAGACAGAAAAGAAACCCACTGGCCTTCAATTATGTCCTGTATATTGATGGTGCACAGCCGTAAAAAGTGTTATATGAAAAAGCAGTAGGGGATGATCAGGCCTGATAGTCCGTGTATCTCACAGTGGGTTACCGAGGAGTTTTTTCTGAATGTCTTACTTCTCACAAAGCACTTCACTTGTCTTTTGCTACGGGTTAGATTTGTTGTTACATCAGTTTTCAGACTGCTGATAATTCTGTCTTCTCCTAAAGCAGTAAAACTTCCCCAGCCATGACAGAGGTAATGAATCCGATGTCTTCTCATGGTAGCATTCATTTTACTGTGGTCTTTCTGGAGCGTACAAACTCTGACACCGAAATTAAACGTGGGCATTCAGTGAATTTTTGAATAAAAGAACACAGCAGCTGTAGGTTGCAGTGAGATGCCATCAGTCTGTCTCTGTATTACGAGTTTTCAAATGGCGTCTGTGATCCCACTGTTCATTACCTTGCTTTAGAGAGGCGGAGTTGTGACTGTGGATGACGTACTCCTCTTACATCTAAAATTTTGGAGGCATTTAAATAACTTGCTTATTCAATGCTGAACATTTGTCTTCACCCCTCTGTACCGGGTCTGCGTGGCCATGTTTTAGCAGCTGTGGGGGCTGCGGGGGCGGCTTCTG
>NW_010553650.1:0-6771 GCF_000687285.1 Phaethon lepturus | reverse complement strand
GGGCAGAGCCGCTGGCTGCAATTTAAAGACCCGAAGGTTAGAGACCTCAGGCACAGGTAGTCCCCTGGGGCAGCCTGCGCGCGCAGCCTTCCTCATGCGAGACGCACCTCCTCTGTGGGCACCAACAGCTGAATTACACACACCTTTCCTCCTTTCGCAGAAAACAAAAGCCAGTTGGTAGCTGCAAAGTTTTTCACACAGTTTGGGTTTTTTTTTAAATTTTTCTGTTACTTCTGTGGGATTGCAGTATCAGCATGCATTCGTCGTGATTGACTCATACTTGATCTTTACGACCACTGAATTGTGGCAAACAAGTTAGAGAGATGGGCTTCCTGTCCTCGTTGTGAAGTTTCAGGGTACACCGCCACCAGGAACAATTTGCTCATAACTGCGTGGCTGGAGAAAAAACATTCTAGGTGTTGTTAGTATGAAGAAAGTGTAGGTCAAATGTTGGGCACGCATCCCCCTCTGCATCTGTGGGGGCCTGGGCACCTCTGGTGCATGGAGCTGCTTTGCTTTGGTGTAGGAAAGCAACAGTTTTTGTGCTTATACCCTCTGCTGAGAGTGGGGCTACCCAGACTGAGCCCTGCTATGATCGCTGCACCCAGACACTGTGTCATCACCAAAGGGTCGAGCTGTGCGAGTGGCACCAACGTTATTCTCGTTCAGGTGTAAGAGGGTACAAAGTACTGAAGTATGACTTGAGCAGCTGGGTTTTCAGTGGAGCTGCACTCCTCTGGGCACGTGCCTCCCTTTTGTGGGGACATTTCCACTGTTTCTCTGTGCTATCAGAACCATGCTATGGTTCATAGAATCATAGAATCGCAGAATCGCAGAATCACAGAATCATAGAACAGTTTGGGTTGGAAGACACCTTTAAAGTTCATCTAGTCCAACCCCCCTGCAATGAGCAGGGATATCTTCAACTAGATCAGGTTGCTCAGAGCCCTGTCCAACTCGACCTTGAATGTTTCTAGGGATGGGGCATCTACCACCCCTCTGGGAAACCTGTGCCAGGGTTTCACCACCCTCATTGTGAAAAATTTATTCCTTATATCTAGTCTGAATCAACCCTCTTTTAGTTTAAAAACATTTGGTTTTAATAACCTTGGGTTATTGCCCAAGGGACCATGGAAGACATGGTCCAACTTGCTAAACACATTTCAGGGCGCTGTACACTCGTTTTTGAGTGTTATGAGGGTGGAGTGATTTTGTCTTTGCCCTCAATGCAGAACAGAGTCTCCAGTCATGCTGCACCAATTGGTCACATTTTAGCCTACCGCCCTGGACAAGCCCAGCAGACTTGGGTGAGAGGTTCTCACTGTGACCAAGGAAGGGTTAAGAGCTACTCTGGGTTAAGACTTTGGGCTAACTCTTCCTAGACATGTAGGTCTGAACTCCAGAAGCCCCTTAACACATAACCCAAATGAGATGCTTACCTGAAACTTGTGACATACTTTGAGATCCCTTAGAGTGAAATTTTTGTGGATATATAGAATAAGCATTTTTTTTTTTTTGAGAAATAACCTTTTTTCTTCTACAGGTATACAAGTAGAGCTGGTTCACATAACAGCTTACCTAAAGATTAATGTCCTCAAAAACTAAGAGATGGTAATAAAAGTATAAGCACAGCTAATTTACCAGGGAGCTCTTCCCTGCTAAAGCAGCTCATACACAGATGTGTAAGAGTGTAGTTAATATTGTTACACATTGAAATGCTTCATGTAAAGCTGGGCTTACAGAGAAGGCTAATTTCTTCTGACAATGAATCTTAGCAATAAACCAATAGACGTGATGAATTTAGTAATGAGATTAAGCTTTAATTCCCATCCCCATATTGACAAATTTGTCTTCATTTTTTTCCTTCAACTCTTTCCTTGGAGTTCTATGACACTGTGTAATGTAACGACACTGTGTAATGTAACAACATACATTCACATTCCTCCATGTATTTTAATTTATGTTTCTTCCAATTTCTTGTACCTCATACCTCTGAGCTTTAAGAACTTACAAAAAAATCTCAGATGTGATTTGTTTGCATTCGTTTGAAATAATAAGAATGAATATACATGAGTATCAGTAAGAATGGTCTTATTAAGCAACTCCAATTCATTTCTTTATCAAAGCTGTATATGCACTCCTTGCTGCATGCCAAAGCCACTAGCAAGAGCAGATATTATATAGTTCTGTCACTGGACAATAGCTTTGTGTTTGAAGTCACTATACAAAAACAATTGAAAAATATTGATTGCTTGGGATGAAAAAAAATAGTTTTAAGCAAAAAAAAAATGAGACATTTTCCTTTCACTTAAAATTTCCTAGGTTTTGAAGGCATCCCTGAAAGACAAACCTGGACACTTTTGATACAACATTTTTCATTTTCAACCAATTTCCTCCCCATCTCACTGACAAAGGAAAACGTGAGTTTTGATTTTCCAGAAAGTGCATGTCACAAGAAATTTCTCATGAAAAATCTCAACAGCTCTTCTCAGCTGACTTTCTTGATATGTGAGATACTTCTCTCTGTGAATCCTGGGAGATGACAATGACATTTAAAGCGGGAGAAGAGTCTTCCCAGGGTCAGAAAACATTGTGAGCACCAAAATTTTTCAACTTTGTCTCCCCTCTTTGATAAGGTACATTAATATAGCAGCTGCACAGTTACGTGATATTTTGAATATATTTAGGTCACATTTTTAAGAACTTAAATACATTTAAGTTTAAAATATGTTTATGTTCTTTGAAATATTTAAGTTATAGATATAGATATGTATCTTGGAATTAGCTCTTATATTTATGGATACACTCTTACAATGTTCAAAGAAGACAGCACCATTGCATGTCTTCTTTCCAGAAATCAGAGCGAAATACAGTGTGTTATGAAAGCAAACCAGCTTTGTCCCTGGCCCAGCACAGGCTTGCAGACAATAAAATGGAAATAAAAATGGGCAGAGCAGCATCCGTCCCTCAGCCTGTCAGCTAGCATCAGTCTCTCTCTGGCATCAATGCATTAGGCAAAGGTAAGAGAAGCAAATCTGGCAGACACTAAGCCTCAGCTGACACCATGAGTTTTCCCACGGAAGGGGAGTTTTACAAAACACCTCTGAGTCAGCTAGCATTGAAAGTTATCGCTAAATACAAAGCAGTTGTATTTTACGTGGGGTAAGACAAATCACTTCTCGCTGTGTTTGTATTAAGAGGAGGTGTGTCCAGGGCGCATTTTCCTGCTGCTGGAGTCTGGAAAGCCAGAAATGAGAGCTGATGCAGTGTGACTGCAGATGAAAAGTATAATGTGTGCAAAGCTTAGGTCATTGCTCTCTACTGCTCCCGCCTCGTTCCCAGTGTCAGTGACACTCCTTTGATTTATAGTGGTCAAAGGGCAAAAATGAAGCAGTGGCAGCAGGAGGCAAAAGGCAAGAAGAAGAGAGGAGAAGAAAGGGGAGCTTAAGCCCTAACAGCAATGGGGCGCTCCCATTTTGGAGACCCCAACACAGCTGCATCCCAGGACTGAGGTCTCTTCCCCCGTAGCAGCTCTCGGTGCTGGGCTGAGGTGTTGCCTGAAAAGCAGGAGCAGCCGGGGCCAGAGGGTGGTTCGTACTGAGTGGTGCCACTGGGTGTCCTGTTCTGCTGCATTCGGGAGACAAAGTGGACATGAACGCTTTCAAACCAGCTGTCTCCAGTGGGGAAGTTTCAGGCCCTTCGATATGAAATCAGTGAGTGCCATGATTCACCCTCAGACTCATACAATAGAAGATAATATACAGAATTTTAATAGCTTGAGCTCTTGTACAGCAAAGGTTTCAGTAGAGGCAGACCCGCATCACTTCTGTGTCCTCTTCTAGCCTCTCCCACCACTGCCAGATTGCTTAGCATCCTGTCCCACACCCATAATTCTGGGTTGTTTGCTTCATTAAGTAATTTACCGTCTTAGTCAGAAAACATCTTCCTTCTAAAATCAATCCAG
The DNA here is from genome assembly GCF_000687285.1 of Phaethon lepturus. Lineage (NCBI taxonomy): Eukaryota > Metazoa > Chordata > Aves > Phaethontiformes > Phaethontidae > Phaethon > Phaethon lepturus. Next base: position 2,807 of record NW_010553650.1, on the reverse strand, counting down.
CTTGTTCACAATTGTAATTAATGCCCTTTATTTTTTTGTAGAATTATTTCGGAAACCCCACATGTACCACTCTCCAGGTTGAAGAACCATCATGGATCTCAACAGGACTGTGTAATTTACACCACAGTGATTTGTGTCAACATATGGAGAGCCTTATTAGAACAAAGAGCAGAAGAAAAATGCTGGAATAACACAATGAGGGCAAGAGATGAAAGGGAGGACAAATGCAACATACATTACACCAGGCAGTGCCAGTGGGGAAGGTGCAAGCCATGGCACGCTCCCTTCCCCTCTTATACCCTTTTGTCGCTGCAGTACATCTGAGCCTACACTAACTCCATTCTTCATACACCTCTGACATGCCTAACACATGTAAAAATAAAGAAATACAACCCAATTTTGGTACCTAACATATTTAAGTGTGTGTTAAAATGTTGAGATTGAATGTCTTTATTTAAAAAGACTGATCTATTTAACATGTTGTCTGAGGGATCAAATTTATTGAATAATGTATAAAAGGATGGGAAAGAGCCAGAGTTTTTACAGTAAAATACAGCTACGACACTGCAGAGGAAATAACTGAGTTAACTCCCAGAACAACTCTGCTTGATCCAGAAAGGGATTCTTTGAATTTTGAATTTAAATCCTTTATGAATGAATGTATGTTACATGTGTTAGAATAAACTTTGCACTCAGTAAAAGGTTCTTACTGTTGCTTCTGTTGTGTATAAGTTGGATAAATGTTCCCACAGTCTTCCCCCGTAACCATAGCCATAGCTTGCAGTTGTAAAACTGCATCCCTCGGCATTGCAAAACCCTTTACAAACCAACCAAGCTCATAGACACTCACTTCACCCAGCACAGGGATGGATCAGGGCCCTTCTTTAAGTACTTTATGCATTTATAGGCAGTGTTACTGCAATCTCTGTCACTCATCAGCATATTTATCCACACAGTTTTCCTCTGGCGAAGTACTGTTAGCCTAGTCTCATATATAGCTAGCTTTGGTCATGGAAAAGCCCTTTCACCTAATCTAAAGCTAAAACCCTAAAGTGTTTAAAGCTCTACAGATCCCTGTTGCTCTAGGGAACTTCCAGCAACTGAGTGTCACTGGGATCTGCAAAACTCTCTGCTGTCTCCTTGCCCTGCAGATGGCTAAAACAATCGGTGCAAAAGGTTTTGCTGTTGCAGAGCCAAGGCATTACATGTCTACCCATGGGCACATACATTACTGTGGTCAGGAAGCTGAGAAACCTAGTGCATGCTCACATCCCATGGATTCCTCTGCTTGCCCTGACACACGGGCTCTCTCGGAGCGCACATGCCAGATTAAGGAAGCCTATGAAAGGTGGCTGATTACTGGACTTCTGACAGAGGATTGCCTGTTGTCTGTTATATATAATTTATATCCTGCTAGTTGGGGTGCTCAGCTGGCAAGTGCATGAGGCCATTTTCCTCTCCTGGATTTGGAGTAAAGACTTGAAATCATATTTCTTGCTTTCCAACACAGCAGTTATAAAGTGGGTGCTATAGTTCATTGTCACTCAGATTCTGCTACTGAAAACAGTTTTATTTCACTTGCCTAATTAGAAATTTACTGAAAATAGTAGGAGGAAGGTATTAATTCTGTAACCTATGGTCCATGCACCTAAGTGGGGGATACACTCTGAAGTTTTAGTTACTCTTGCAAAGTAGAATGATTTAAACAGGGAAGGTTGAAAAAGTCTCACCTTCAATGCTGGTCAAGGCATTCTCTGGAGGTGAGGGTTCAAATCACAATACGATATCTAAAAACTTCAGCTCTTCTACCCTGCAGGCTGTTAAAATCTCTCCCAGTCTCATTTTCCATGATATAGACTCTAATTCTATACAACAGGATAATAATAATATTTGAAAACCTAGTGATATATAGGAGCTAAACTACCTTCAGTTCAGTCTTCAGACATTTGAATGACCTGACAACTTATGCAGGTGTTGCCTCACTCAGACACTGATTGCTAGAAATCCTGTTCCCTAGTTATCTCATTCATTTTCTGTAGAATATATTAAGTGTTTTATAGCAAGTGCTGATTCAGTAAGCCCAAAATGTTTTCATTAAGGCAAAAATTTTGACCCATTTTCCTTGAGAGAATGGTCATGAGAGTCTTGGCACTGCAGCATTTCCCACCACAGCTGAGCATAGGTCTGCTTCCGTGTTCTGGTAGGAGAGACCCATGAAAGACCATAGCGATCTCTGAGGTGGCAGAAGACTTATGTTACGATTTCAGTATCTGTTAAGCTCCAGCATTATTCAGTTATTATTAACTTAACTTAATAAATTTGTCCAACACTATCTATCATGGACACAGCTCCTAATGTTTAAAGAAATGCATCTGTCAGTCAAACACCAAAGCACTGCAGGTATCACCTGCAGAGCACAGTGCCAGAACTTGTAACGTATAGACATGTGCAACATACAAAGCCCCTCATCTTCTGTTTAAGGTTTTAATAATAAATTGGGTGAGATCATGAGTGCTTCCTTCCTAAGGATTTCTTGTGTCTATGACATACTCCTTCTGAAGATACAGCCAGCAATCGCTCAGTCTTCCTTATCAGTGGTTGCAAATTTTAGCCTCTTTCCGTGTGTAATCTGTGAAGAACTGACTGAAGACAACGTTTTATCTGTACTGCCTAGATATTCATTTAGATCTGGCAGAGATCTTGCATGGTCTTTCTAGCAGAGTTACTGGCGAGTGACGTCTGCACCGTTACCTTTCCACAGAAGGAGCCAGTGCTCCTCACTTCTGAGATGCCTGGTGGTTTTCTGT
>NW_010553649.1:0-1645 GCF_000687285.1 Phaethon lepturus | reverse complement strand
ACCTGCCTTTCATAAACCCATGCTGGCTGGGGTGTTTACACGGGTAAAAGCCGTGTTTACTGTTGCTAAAAAGGCAATGGATGAGTTATGCCGCAGCAGCCTACAGAGGGAAACAGGATGGCAAAGGAAGGATCTCATACTCTTTGACTACAAAAGGAGATTGTGAGCGATCAGATATGAAAGCTCTGATAAAAACTGCAACGGAAGAGTATTGTTTTTTCTCTTGATATGCATTGTTATTGAATTAACATTTGAAAAATATTCACAACTGATCAGTTCTCCGCTCTCTAAAAACATCTGTAATGTATGTTGTGTTTTGAGGGCTCAGTGGAGACAAGACTGATTAATTTTAAGGGCCTATTTTTGACATTTTCGGCAGTAACAAAGCATTAGTGAGGAAAAAAGTATTCTTCAATTAAACATGCTTTTCTTAAGATTAATATATCAACATATAATTGCTAACTTTGCTTTGCATTGTTTTTCTTCAGGATGCTTGGATGGCTCCTGTTAGTAATTGCACAAGATCAGATCATTTTTGGCCATCAGATCTCATAGTACCACGCTACTTCACACTCATCAGTCCCCTTACACGGTGGGAAGGGAGTGGAGAGCTTAATTTTTTACTAAATGATTCCACTTACACATTCCACAGCTTGCAGGCTTTCTGCCTCTTCATTCCCATCCTCACCGCTGTTACCTCGCTTCCCCATTCACTGTGGCACTGTGGGGCTGCATGGTGAACTGGGTCACTAAGGTGATGCAGGCTCATGACTGAAGCATGTTTACATCACAGAACCAAAACAGACCATCAGTTACATTGCATTATATAGCAGTAGTATGATTCCAGCAAACAGTGTAAGCTTTATGTATTTCAACTAATGTAAAGTACTAAATATTTAGCAGCACCAACTCTGAATTGATTTTTAAATTAATCCTACCTCTATTGACTTCAGTTAAGTCTAGGGCTCTTACCAGCAACTTTGTACAGCCAAACTCCCTATATATCAAAATTTCTATAAAGCATTCGATGCATTCTTATATCCTGCGTTGGAAAATAGTTCAAAAGGAACGAACCTTACTGAACCAGTCTGGGTTCTTCTTTTTTGTCATGGCAAGTGTGGTGCCAAAACCTGCTATCATCCCTGCTGTAGCAACGGTACCTAGAAAAATTCCACCTGCCAAGAAAAGTTTAAGAAATAAAAATTAAGATTTTGTTTCTTAATGAGAGAAAAAAACCCCAACCAACCAGAAAACCAAACCCATTTTGAAAATAAAACCTGAAAAATTAAGAAGTGTCAGCACATGCTGAAGGGAAAGGCACAGTTGTGTACATTATTTACATTAACTCAATACAACAAGAAAGCAAGAAAGAATATTTTGAAACACAGCATTCTGAAAATTAATGGCAAGTGTATATGTTTTAAGCTACACACAAAAATCATTCAAATCCCAGGATGCCTTTTCACAGTACTTCAAAATTTCTTTCACTCCAGAGCCAGGCTACTAAAATCGCCTTGTTCTATGGCTACGCCTCACCCTTCCCCAAAAGGAAGATGTAATTATTTTCGCTGCATCGCTTGTTACTTCAAATGGCCACCTGAAAATCCACCAGTCCTCCTGAAGACCGCTCCGTTCTTCAGCTTCT
>NW_010553648.1:0-3130 GCF_000687285.1 Phaethon lepturus | reverse complement strand
CAACCTTGGTGATTCTGTGATTCTGTAAATAAAAACAGCAGCTACCTTTACATTATGTGACATTCCAAATTAGTCTTTAAGCACAGTGTAAGATTATGCGCAGCAGTCCAGCCAGGGACAGACATCAACTGCAGTCACGCCTGGGGCTGAGCAGAACAGTCAGCGACCCACATTAGCCATAGTTAAGGCACTGTGAAAAAAGAAAAAATCATGGAGAGATTTAACAGAGCTATGATACAGATCTGGATACTATTCCTTGTTTTATCTCTGATAGTGCTCAGGGCAAGATACCACAGAAGAAAATCCAACAGTCTGTGGACAATTATGGAACAAATTCTTCATACAGAAATTTTCTTCCTGGCCCTCATCTGTGAGAAGGTGACTTGCCCCCTGCATGAAGTTCATAAAACCCAATTATGGAAGAGAAAATTATATTTTAAAAAAATCCATTAAGCACAATACTAAGGACCTTGTAGAAATAAGCACAAATGTTACTCTTCTCATTATTCACATAAATGTTCTCATCCTCTTTGCCTCAGAATAATCTAGTGACACTAGATGTCACATACTCATTAGCACCATAGAAACAAATGTTCTTTTTAAAAGATTAAAATGTGTTGTCTTTGTCTATCATTTGCCTGCCATTTACTGATACACGAAAGCAAGATTTACAGTACCTGTGTCATTCCTCATTTTAGACCCATTAGTTCTGTTGCTTTTTTTTCATAGAACCATAGAATCTTTGCATTGGAAGGGACCTTTAAAGGCCATCTAGTCCAACTCCTCAGCAATGAGCGGGGACATCTTCAAGTAGACCAGGTTACTCAGAGCCCCGTCCAACCTGACCTGGAATGTTGCCAGGGATGGGGCAGCTACCACCTCTCTGGGCAACATGTGCCAGAGTTTCACCACCCTTGTGAAAAACGTCTTCCTTAGCTCTAGTCTAAATCTACCCTCTTTTAGTTTAAAAACATTAACCCTTGTCCTATTGCAACAGGCCCTGCTAAAAAGTCTGTCCCCATCTTTCTTATAAGCCCCCTTGAAGTACTGGAACGCTGCAATAAGGTCTCCCCGGAGCCTTCTCTTCTCCAGGCTGAACAACCCCAACTCTCTCAGCCTGTCCTCACAGGAGAGGTGTCCCATCCCTCTAATCATTTCGGTGGACCCTCCTCTGGACCCGCTCCAACAGGTCCATGTCTTTCCTGTGCTGAAGGCTCCAGAGCTGGACGCAGGACTCCAGGTGGGGTCTCACCAGAGTGGAGTAGAGGGGTAGAATCACCTCCCTTGAGCTGCTGGCCACACTTCTTTGGATGCAGCCCAGGATATGGTTGAGCCTTCTGGGCTGTGAGGACACATTGCTGGCGCACATCCAGCTTTTCATCCACCAGTCCCCCCAAGTCCTTCTCGGCAGGGCTGCTCTCAATCCCTTCATCCCCCAGCCTGTATTGATACCCGCGTGTGGCCCAACCCAGGTGCAGGACCCCGCACTTGGCCTTGTTGAACCTCATGAAGTTCACATGGGCCCATTCCTCAAGCTTGTCCAGGACCCTCTGGATGTCATCCCATCCCTCGGGCATGTCAACTGCGCCACTTTCCCCCTCCTTTCAATAAAAAAGGTCATCTTTCACTCTCCTGTCACACAGAAGTCCTTTCTCTAAGTATTTTCATCCATTTTTAGAAATCTGATTCAGCTGGATGAATTGTCTGGCTGGACTCCCAAGTCTCCTTCACAGCCAGGGAAGAAAAGCTAATGGGAGTCTAATTAAAATACTCTGGCGTGCCCAGCCAAGGCCTCCCTCCTCACCACAGCCTGCAAGGAAGGGAGGGACCCTGCACCTCTGGCTTTCTGCAACAGCAAGTCTTCCAGTTTCCAGGCACCAGCTCAAAGCCACCAGAGGCTCATGGCACAAGGTGTTGGATGAATAAACTCTCCTGGTTCAAATTTGGTCAAATTCACATTTCTGAAAAGCAATTCTGCCCTTGACACAGCTTAGGTATTGCCCCATCCCTGGAAACATTCCAGGTCAGGTTGGACGGGGCTCTGAGCAACCTGCTCTAGTTGAAGATGTCCCTGCTCACTGCAGGGGGGTTGGACTAGATGACGTTTAAAGGTCCCTTCCAACCCAAACTATTTTATGATTCCATGATTGCCTATGCTGCTGCAGCTGAGCTGAAGCCTGTGGAGACCTGCAGTCCTACCACCATGGCAGCACAGGGACGGACAGACAGACAGATGTGCTCCCACACCTGGGGGCCACCTTTGTGCCTCCAACGGCTGCAGCAGTGCTGGGCCAGCCCGCACGGGTGTGGTGCGGTGGCGTTACTCACCTAAAACTGGATCACACCAGTGTACTCCAAAATGGCCCAAATCTGAACATGTGTCCCATTACCCCTTCCCTCATGCACTATCTTGCAATTTTCAACAGTAAATTTCATTTGCAATTGAGCAAGTTTTACTTGCAATTCTGGTGGAGTAACCATGTTAGTTTTCCTCAAGTGGACACAGCCTGCTCTTGGTTTAACTAAATAATTTGGTATCAGAAATTCCTGTGGACTCCCCAATTTTTCCAGATACTCCCAAATACGATGAACACAGCAATGCTATTTCAGAAACACCACTCATTTCTGCTTTGTATGATTAATATGTTAACATGTGACTACTTCTCTTCATTTTTACAAAGCTGTAACTAATATGCAGTAATTTTTACTGGCAACACTTGAAATTGAAACTTTGAGTTAGTAAATCCAGCTAACTCCCAGGCTTCTCTTAGCATTTGCATTAACCTAGTGCAGTATTAACTTTATCAATATTACAATGTGCCTTATTTTGCAGTGCAGAGAGCTAACGAGTGATGAATAAGCACTTTTTTCCCCCCTTCCTTCAAATGGAGCCCCATTTCATTGAATTCTATATGCCAGGACAGGCTGCTATTTCTCACTACCTTAGTCTATGCATCTACTGAAGGGGAAGGGGAAGGGACACCACAGTTCCACCTGTAACTGACCACTGGACAGATCGAGAAGAGGAAAAATCCTCACAATAAAACGCTGTCCTCCCCTGGGATGTTTATTCCAGACGGGCGCCCCACGACACAAGTGCACGTTTATATTCTATTTCTCCCCTCAGTTA
>NW_010553647.1:0-8771 GCF_000687285.1 Phaethon lepturus | reverse complement strand
GTGGGGGAAAGGGGCGGTGCAGCCGTTTTGGGGACCTGCCGCCTGTGAACGCAGCACGTTGTTTTAGGGGACAGCCCAGCCCCAAAGCACGCCTGGCTCCCCATGCCCGCTGCAAGCTCCCTGAACGCTGCTTCAGCCGACAGCGTCACATCGTGTACCCACACGGGACTAGAAGCCCCCAAACCTCTCTCTCACCGCGGCAGAAAGAATGAGCTGCGGTATAAAGGGGTCTGGCACTGAGCTCAGGACTACCCTTCAGCGCTTGTCCCATGTCACACTAGCTGGCACCGCAGCACAGAAGTGATGCGGCACGTTTGAGGAGCTTGTTTAAGATCTTTAATAATTCACATCCTCCTTCTGCCAATTAATATGTCCAAGGCAGTGAGTGGAGCTAACAGACGATTTTGGCTGGCCAAAGAGCTGTCCCAAAGTCTCAGTCCCTTGTCTGTCATACTGAGTTGTGGAAATTATGGTGGCACAAGCAGAAGTTTAGGTAATGCAGGATAAACAGAAGACGGAGTGGAACTCTTAAGGAAGAAAAGAATATTTTCATTTACAGGTTACTGGTAATAATAACTCTGAGAGTAAATTAGACATTCATACACAGACAGATTTAGTCCTAAATGCAATGTTTTGAAAACTTCCAGTGGCATTTCAGCTGTTCATTAAAGTGTACTTTAGCATATAGTGACGATTTATTTCACAGGTATAAAAGCAGTAGTAATCATTATAAATGCAAACCTTCAGATGTTTCTTCGTCTATGCTTTAAATCCTTTTTCTTTTCTTTTTTCTTCCCTCCATCACTACATCTAGTAAAAGAGTGCTTGTAGCAATCAGTAAGCAAGGAACCTCCTCCAACAGCTACCAATATCCTAGTCTGGTTTATACAACAGATGGGAGGTATGCGCGGGCCAAGACAAGTGGCCACCTGTAAAACACGGTTCTAGATCTGTTCCAGACTGGCCAGTCGTATAGTCAGAAAAAGAAGGCAGCTGCGCTGACCTCCCACATCTGAAACAAGAGGGAAACATTTACTCTTATGGATGGCCCTTCTTTCAAGCAGAGTTGGGAAAATGTTGTTATGCAACATTAATGTATACAGAAAATTAATTTCTATACCTTTTGTGGTGGCTTTCCATGACACTTGGAGCATCTCACCGCATCTGTACTCTGGCTGCCACAGCAAAATTCTGCTGCTGTGGGTACCTGCATCTTGTCATATTGGTTCCAATCTTTAAAGGGCACCTGCCTCAGCACTTGCAAATTCCTGTCTGGTAATATCTCTGCGCTGAATGTGGTGATGTGCTGCAGTCTTCTAGTGAGCCCAGCTAATCAGTGAACAGTGACAGCCCCAGGTGACATATTTGACTAACTGGCAGCTAATCAAGCATATTTCAATGTTGCATGTCACATATTGGCAGCAAACTGTTCACAACATATTCATAAAATACATTTTGAATTAATTTAAGAAACGCATTTCAGGCAATGCTCCTCAGTTTACAGATCTGTGGGGTGGCGAAGTAGCTCGTATGCATCTGAAAAATTTTCTGTTGAATTATTCATTTTATTTTATCTCTTTTAATTTTTTTGTTGGTTTTTTTATCAAATAACAGACAAGAAATTTTTTTTCCCAAGAGTTCCATGGTTAATGTTAGTTATCAAAATGTTGCAGCTAACCTCTAGTGACGGTCACTTTTTCATCATTTTCTCTTCCTTCTTTTGAGTTTGGAACACCACTAATGATGATGTCTAAAAAGCTTTCCACTTTTGTCATGTGGAATCAAATGGCATAAGGAGTCAAAGCGTATGAATATGGCTGCTAGTATTGTACCATACACACAATGAAAATGGCAAGCAAAGGCTTTATCTTCATCTTGTGACAGGAATATTGCGTAATTAGCATAAGTTTACGTATTTTTATTAGGCAGGTAATTAGCAGCCAGAGAATACGGTGTTGTAGAGATGACCTAGATTTTATTAGGGTATTGTACCATTCAGAAACAGACCCACTTTCTGAACTACTTAGGTGTGCAATTACACAATGGAATTGTCCTCCTAAAATACGTTGACAATTACCAGAATTGTGCATGCCACTGGGAAATTGCTCATACTAATTACCATCGTTAGCTACTTGAATACAAAATATCTGCAAATGCTTGAGGAATTAGACATAAAATGGATTCTCTTCTTTCAGGACAGCTGTGTATGTATTTCTAAAGACTAGGGGACCAAGATTAAGCTTGTAATTAGGTTACAGATTTTTCTTTCATATACCTGCAAACACCCATGTGAGATTTACATTTAAAACCAGAAAATTTAGTTACTATTTTGTTTACTTCATAATACTTGGAGAATACTAAAGATATTCCAATAAAAATACTGAAGAATCACCCTTTCAGTACTTCATCCATTGATCAATTGTTTGAAAAGAAATATCCCCAAAAGGAATTGTATTGTATAAGAGGCATGACATGGATCACTTTTCGTGACTCACATCTTTATAAGATGCCTCAGATTGTGAAGACAGCACTTAGCTGGCATTTTCAGAGGATAACACATCTCGCAAAGTGGAGGACTGTAGCCACACGTTATAACCTTTGCTAGCTGACTCTACGCACATACAGCAGGAGTACTGCAGTTTGTGCACATTACCTGTGGGGTTTTTTTGTTTGTTTCTGACTCCTTGTGCATCTCATCCATCACTGGTATTGGAAAGTTGTGGAATGTTATCACTTCAGAAACACAACTGCAGTTTTTAAACTTCTCATTTGACATCAAGTCATGTAAAGCTACTTCCTTAGCCTACATTTTCTCAACTTTCAGCTTAAGCCATGAACGAACGAAAATTTAAAGCACATCAAACCTCAGCAGGTGCCCCAAGTTCTTGGAATGATTTCCCAGGTTAAGGTGTGATTATGATTATGAGTGCATTTGCATGTTGTATATGATCGGCCCACCCTCTTTGCCCATACACTCTTCAAAGCTCCATGAGAAGCGGCCCCGTCACACGGGTACGTACATGGGTGTCAGAGTCACAGCACCAGCAGGTATGGCCAGTGCCAGGTTTTAACAGAGGAACAACCCTTTAGAGGAATAGAGCCCCTACAGTTGCTACGAACTGCATTTCAAGAAGTGGATGTTCAGATGATGTGTTTAGGATCATGCAGCCCATCTTACTATTGGGCATCTCCTTTCTTTGCCCCACTCATGGTGAAGCCATTTAGATTTGATGAAATATCTTTTTTTTTTTTTTCCTTTTTTCATTTTTTCCCAAACCTCTCAGGATATCCAGTGAACACTCGCCAAAGCTTCAGATCAGGAGCCACAGTTACCTGAGGGCAGTGAGCGAAGTATCCATCAACAGGAGCCTGGACAGCCTGGACCCCGCGGGGCTGCTGACGTCCCCCAAGTTCCGCTCCCGCAACGAGAGCTACATGAGAGCCATGAGCACCATCAGTCAGGTGGGTGACATGCACCCGCGGCAGCCCAGAGAGCAGCCGCCGTGCTGGACAACGGACGAGCCCTTGCAAGAGAAGAAACTTGATTTTACTTTAAGTGGAATGAGGCTGTTCCATGCCACATATTTTCATAACGTTTTTGAGAAGACAAAAATGTTTTCACACAATCTTGTTTTTGAGAGGGTAACATCTGATAATGCCATAACCTGCCCTTTGCAAATGGATAAGTGGCACAACATGCAATTCATTTGAAGGAGCAGTCTAATGTTTTTTTTTTCTCTTCCAAAAGCAGGTAGTCATCAACAGTATCTTTAAACAGAGTTCTCTTATGGATCTTGTGTTTAGTACCTGAAATCAAATTTTTTTGAATGCCTAAAAAAAACACCACTTCCATAAGCTGAGTGAGATGCTAAAGGAAAATTAAGTCGGTAACATTTTCTATTTCACGATTTTATTACAATTTTATTAACATTTTTTAAGCTTTCTTTATGCTATTGTAAACATTCTTAACTCTGTGCACCTCAGAACTTTTCACCTATATAGTACAAATGTCGCAGCATATATATTAAATGCAGAGGTATTATTGCCCTGAAATCCTGTAAGTTCTCTTCATGCGCATTCTAAAATAGAAAAAAATAAAGGCCACTGTTTATGAGTTTTAGCATCATAAAATAGCCTGTCCTTGCATATAACGTGTTTGTACAGTTGAATTGGTCAGGGACAGATTTGAAAGGAATGCAAATGTGCCAGCACTCCACAGGGCAGTGGGCCAGTAGTTCATCTGCTAAATCCTGTGGCTCCTTGGTATGTTTTTTGGCTTCTTTGCTTAAGTGGATCATTTGGATAAATCACTTGGATAAAAAAATTTCCTTAAACTAGTTCAGAAGTGCAGCAGGGCAGGATTTGCGGTGCCAGATACTGGCCCCTTACTACTGCTATGTCAAGTCATTGCAATGTCAAAGAAGCACATGACAACATTGATGCCAGGGCTTCAGCTGTGGCCGTAACAAATGTATGTGCTGTTCAGAATGGAGCTGTAGTTTGGATTTCTGTGGTATTCTATATTTGGCCATTGCAACCTCAGAGTATTCACCTGTGTATTTTATAGTGAGGCATTTTGCATAGGATATGGGCCGATGCTCTAGAAAGTGGGTCAGGATGTATCTAGGAGGAAACAGCACTGAAATTCACATCTCAGAGGCAACTATATGAACATTAGGTTAGGCTACTTACTTAGCTGGACACCTAACACTTCTACAAAGCTTCCTGCCAAAGAATGAGTGTTATTTGCCAATATGAAGAAGTCTTTTTTTAAAAAAAAAAAAGCATTAATTCAGAGATACTTATTTGGGGATATGGTTATTCTCCACCACTGTAGGATTGTTCTTTATGATATACTATCCACTACACTTTCATGCTCTTTTAAGCAGTTTCCCTTTGAAAAAAATATGTTCTACTCTTTGAGATTTCCCTTTTCAAAGGGAAAATGTGTACAAATAGTTGGCATACTGTTTTCCATGGTAAAATTAATCCTGGAATAGAATTTTTAATGTTATTTTTCAACCACCCTAACACAGTCTTATCTTCTCTTGCAACATGGGCCTTTTGCATGCTTGAAAACTAACAAAATCCTCAAGTGATGTTTTCCATGTGCATGTTTCCTACAATGATAATAATTGTACTTTAACGCCAAGTTCAGGGCTCTATTCTCAGTTTAGAAACATGAGCATCCATTACTAATTAAGCCGAGGTAAATGGTTTCCAGGTTGGTAAGACCTGCAGCAAGGCCACATGCTCTTGAATGTTCTTTAACCCGCGTGAGTGCAAGTCTTTGTCACCACCTGGTGTCTGCTCCACAGAGGGTCTCAGCATTCCCTTGCATCTCTTGTTCTCAGCCAAAGGGGTCAGCTCAGAGACGTAGTTATACAAACAATTTTCCCCTGCAGCAAAGCTGGTTCCCTTATCAGCCTCCACTTCCCAACTGTTTCTTACCACTTCTACCCTCGAGCTTCCCAGCCCCTCAGGTTTATCACTGTGATCGCCTGTGGCTTGCATTGATTGTGTTAAACTGGGATTAAGCTGACCCTTTTTTTTTCTTGCCTCTTAAAGAAAGAGTGATTTTGGGGTTTCAATGTAATGGTCATAATGGCCAAAGGTTCAACCTCTGCTGTGGGCCCATGGTGAGATAAACTAGACACTGCTATGAGGACTCCCAGTTTCCCACCAGTCTCAACAGGAACCAAGATCCTAAACTCTGTTGAATCTCTGCCTAAAGCCTGTCTCCCCTTTTTGTACATTATTTTTTTCCACTAACAATTGTTGCTTTGTAAAATAGGACGTGTTTATGTGCCATTCACCTGTCCTTCATGTGTGAAGGGATAATCTATCCAGTGTTGGCCATTGTGCCACTGTAGTTTGTGAGCATTTGTGCTGGGTAGGCTGGTATATGGGATGCACTGAACCTGCCTGGTCTTTGCCTGCAGGTGAGTGAGATGGAGGTGAACGGTCAGTTTGAATCTGTCTGCGAGTCAGTCTTCAGTGAACTCGAGTCTCAGGCAGTGGAGGCTCTGGATCTGCCCATGCCGGGCTGCTTCCGCATGAGGAGCCACAGCTACGTCAGAGCCATTGAGAAGGGCTGCTCCCAGGACGACGAGTGCATATCGCTGCGATCCTCATCTCCCCCACGTACAACCACCACGGTGAGGACCATCCAGAGCAGTACTGGTGAGTAACAAAAAGGGAAATCCAGAGGGGTGGTGGAAAGGGAAGGTACCTTACTGTGCAGCTCCATCAGATCAACAATGAGCTCTTCGCTGTCAGGCACCAAGCCTATAAGAGAATCTGTGTTTCACCAGGGAGCAGGACAGACTAATCAGCCTAAAACTATGCACAGATCAAGGCTGATGCAGTTGTGGTGCCTCCTACGTCCAAGCTAATTTATTCTGGGCTAAAAGCACATAGAAGTGAAGTTCAAGGTCGTGTCTCCTCTCGCTCTCGTCCCCAAAAGAGCAATCACAATTTGGCAAGGCTGAACAAGAAGGCTCTGGGTTAGCAGCTCTGCTGGCTCCTACCAGCAGAGGAGGGTCCCTCTGCTGAGTTTTTCTGCAAAGATGAGGTTGATCTTTGTCTTTTCCAAAAGTTACAGATTATTGGATGTGTTGTTTAATGGCTCAGAGAGACTATTACAGGTCTCTAGGCTATATCTCAGAGGTGGGACTGAAGAAGGGAAGAAAAGGTCTGCAGGTCAAAATAGGCATGTTCACAACCTGCTGTTATCCCTTCTGCCTTGTAAGGGAGCTTGTGGTCTAAATGAGAGACTTACAAACCTTCCTTTTAATGTTCGATGTTGCTTTTCTTTTGGAAATAACCATGATGAATTCCAGATTCTGTCACCAAAATTAGTGCTTAAGTGGAACAAAAAGCAAATCAGAAAGGAAAATCCAAATCTGCCTCTCATTCAGGAAAGCAAGAGGCAGGAACCGTTACGTGTGTGTTCTCTTCCCTGTGGGAGGATGAGAGAGGCCCTCTTTCTTTTGACTTCTCTACACCTATTCCACTGCTTTACACAAGCTTCATTTGCTATTCATGTACTATTCATATTCATGACTAATATTGACTAGTAGAAGTATTTCACTGTACCTACTATCTCTTTTTCTGGTTTTTTAATTTCTGTTTTCTGTACTCTAAACTTTTGCCTTTTCGTGTCTTATCTCACCAGTCCAGTTGTTTATACCATCTAAGTTCCTTATCTCTCACTCCAGTCTTTTTTAAAGCCACCTGTCAATTGGTTTATGTCATCAAAGGACACTTTCAATCCTTTTACCGAAAATGTTTGGCTTAATTCGTTATTTTTCTAAAAGTAACAAGTTTAAGTACTGTTGGAAATACCTTGGCAGTACATCACAAACAGCAAAGCGTTTTTAACAAATGCTGCAGAGCAGTTCTCATCTAAATCACTAACCCTTAAGAAATAGTATTTGCGTGACATTTCTGCTGTAAAAGTGGGTTTTTTGCATGCACTCAGGGTTTGCACCACACCACAAAAACAGGTTTTACATAAGGCTTCTGTTACTTCATTATATGGTATTAGCTCGTGTTGAATGTATTCTGAGGCAAAAGCTGAAGGATGGGAGTTTTCAGGGATTTTTCAGTGTGCATTTGCCTTTATTAGATCACCTTGTGTATCCCAGAGTGGTTTTGTTAACACTTTCCCTTTATAAAAGTAACTGTAATCATTAATCCAGAAGAAAATAACCATTTTTTTAATTATCTTTATGTAAGAGGATGTTTTTGTCACTTAGAAAAATGTTGCCTGTATTTGGGGATGATATAAATGTATAAATGGAGAATGTTGGCTGTATGTATCAGCCAAAACCACTGGAAATCCCGAAAG
Source organism: Phaethon lepturus (assembly GCF_000687285.1). Taxonomy (NCBI): domain Eukaryota; kingdom Metazoa; phylum Chordata; class Aves; order Phaethontiformes; family Phaethontidae; genus Phaethon; species Phaethon lepturus. The sequence continues at coordinate 919 of NW_010553647.1, read as the reverse complement.
AGGAAAATCATTATTGCAAACTCTCTCTTGTTTATACTCTTGTTTTTGTAGTACAACCACAAACAGAGGCCTGGTCTCTTCTCTGGAGAGCTGGCTTTATGAAAAAAATCATTAAAAAATGTAATCCAGTGCATCTGTCTTTGGGTTACTCCTTCTGTAGTCAGCCCCTTAAAATGCAGAGAGAGAAATGATTTGCAGCCTTCTCTTTGGACATCCATAGAAGCCTTCAAAGACTGTTGTAGATGACAGCCATTTTCTGCTGTGGGAATTTTACTGAGTTACCTTTCTCATTGTTTTTTTAATTCTTGGGCTCCCAAGGGCCCATTGCTTGCACTGGTAGCACTTCAGACAACTTGGCTCTTTTACTACCTGACTTACATACCACTCTCCATTTAATGGGGATTGGAGCTGAATTAATTCCACCCAAAAGCATCTATATTGACTACCTTGCTGTTGCCTGTGGCTGGCTTACAGAAGAGAAATACCATGAAAGGTATTGCTGGTGATTTCTATTAAATATCTGCTTCAATAAAATGGGAAATGGCACAGCAGCTAGTCAGATGTGAAGAGAGGAGAACGGTATCTTAGACTTATCTCCACTGGGGTGATATTTCAAATCTTTTTGTGGGACACAAGGGAAGTTATGATCTAAACTACAGATTTAACATCCCCAAATGAGAGAGCTGTCCTCCTGCCCCAAAAACATCTCTGCCTATTCAACCAAGCAAGGTTCCTTTCATCAACATTAGCACCACCTCAGAGACCTGGCTTTTCATTCACTAATGCACAAAGTTGTGATCATACACTGATATTGGGCATTTCTTTGACTGCTGGAAGCCCAGGAAAATGCCATCTTGGTGATGATAAGACAAATATGAGCAGCCTCATGTTCATATGCCCTGGTCCTCATGGGGGACTT
>NW_010553646.1:0-4934 GCF_000687285.1 Phaethon lepturus | reverse complement strand
TTCTGTGATTCTGTGATTCTGTGATTGTACCTGCCAACTTTATATGTGCGAACAAAATTGGTATGAAAAGAGGAGCTGTGCTGGGTGAATCGTGACTCATTCTTTTCCCTTCCTGATATGATCTTGGCTCTACTCTTTAGTTTCTACAACAGAGTAATGGAAAAGACAACTTCACAAGATACTAAATGGAAAACAATGTAGTTATAACAAATCTACCTTCAAACTCTTTGCCATTAGTTACTTCAACTGCATTTTCTAACATTTTAAGAAATTTCCTTACAGAGAGCCTATAAAAAAACATGTTAATACCAGCATAAGCTAAGTGTGGAATATGCACATATTTATGAGTTACCACTGTGAACACACCCTGTGTTATCCACAAAAGACACAGAATTGTTGGCAAGCCACATTAACAGACCAAATCTAATTCTACATTCCTATAATTTCCACTCTGGATTCTCACTCTTTCTGGAACAGAACTTGGATATCTTAGCTGTGATTGTACCATACCATCACTTGGTATACCCAGAGTTTTATACTGGAGTACTAAATTTCAAGGCAAGGAACCATATCTATTAAATGAGTTTGTAGAAACATTTCACACCATAAACATTAGTGTTAAATTCATAGCAGAATTCAGACACATCTAACTGCCATTGCTCATTCAAATACTCATTCAACTGCCTCCTAGCACCTCGTGCTGCAAGTACAAACTTCAAGCAGAGAAGAAAATTCATGGCTGTATGCACACATTTCCACCACCTACTTTCCCAGATTCCAACTATTCAAGGTACAGAAACTTCTTGAATTAAAAGGGATTTCTTTGTATTTAATACCTCTCTTCTTGGAAGTATTTTCCTTCCAAGAACTTCCCCAAATGCAGTCATAATGAAGCAAAATTGGAGAAATTGGGTATTTGTGCATTTGACTACTCTGTGTATAACAATATTTATTAATTTTAGAAATAATTCTACACCCTAGACTTGCACCAGAAGCTAGAGAAGTCAAAAACATTCTTAGTTACAGTAAGAGTGGTGGCACAATCTTTTCTTTTGGCTAATTTCAGCGTAAAGGAACTTTAAAAGCCAAGCTGGAAATACATTAACAAATGAAACACACAAAGATCAAAAATTTCATCTATATGACATCTATGCAAGTCACCATTTAGAAAAGAACTTCAGGATCTTATATTTCACAAATTTCATAAAAATAAGTACATATTTCTCACCTAGGAATTTGGATTTCACTGAAGTATAGGGAGCTCAATAGTTTTTCTTAAGGAGGTCTTAATGTTTCCTTTTAGTCTGCGATTACAAAATTCTACTGATTTCAGCAAAATTAGGACAGTGATCACACTCAAAAGAGTAACTAATCTGAGGCTCGGTATGATTGACCGATCTTCTTAGTCTCCTCCTACGATCAGTGGAGAGAGACAGACTCCTCCAGAAGGCAATACAGAGCAGGAGTTTGTGGTGTTCCAAATCACCTGGCAAAGGAGTCACTGTCTGAATATTGGAAAACTTGGAAAAGAACATCATAACATAGACACCTAAATTAGATGTCCTATTTTAGGAAGCCTCATAAAACCTGATACATTGCCCCAAAGCATTTAAAAACAGGTAATCTTTGGAGGGAGGACAGCAAGGGAAAATATGTGATCACCAGTTTCATGTGATCAACCTAACAACTTTACATTAAAATAATAAGATGCATAATGAAATATTGACACAGATGACAGAGCAAGCAGGTAGTCTTCTATGTTCTAGGAGATTTGTGTATGTACACACATGTCTACCTATGAGGAAGAGGAAAGGAAATAAACACAGGATTATTTGTAGCAGGTAGAAAATAAGCTAAATATCTCCACAAGCTGCTACTGCAAAGAACAGGGATTACAAGAATGCACTTTTTAATTGGGTTTGACAGACTTTTGAGATGGGAAGTATCAGTACAATAGCTTGTCACCATGGCCAGGGACCGTAGCTAGAAAGCCTGGTCTCTGAAATACATTAACATTTCCTGAGGTTCTCTAGCATTGTAACTTTAGTTAAAACTGAGCTTATCTTATGATTCTGAGGTACAGCATATACTCTGCTACATAATCATGGAAAAGGCACCTGGAATGCAGGCCAGAGATGTGCTTGATTATTTGTATACTAGGGAAGCTGTTCTTTTTACCAAGTATTACATTGCTGCAAATTCACTAACCGTAGCATAGTGAAGGAATGGGAATGCAATCACAGAACACAGCTGCTATAAGAAATCCCTGTTAAAAGATGTACCTCAGTGGAGGGCATGGCATCTGGGGTTTTTTATCTTTTTTTTTTTTTTATCTTTTTTTTTTTTTTATCTAGTGTAGCTCTAGTTTGATACTGAATTTGTATGAATATCTTAAGTTGGTGGTCTATTTTATTTTATGAAACTGTAAATATAGAATAACATAAGAAATCAAGCGAGAGCTCTGGAAAGAAAATACTTTTTCCTGTCACTCTGAGCATGACACTTGCAAGTGCTGTTACTTGGGTACCAGGTCAAGAAGGGGAGAAGATTATGTGCTGTGCCACAGCCAGATAAGCATTCTCAAATGAAGGACTGGATAATCCATGACATAAAAATGGTAATTCCATTGATAATTAACCACTTAAAGATTCATCATCACTGGCCAAATTTGGAGGTCTTTGTTCACTTTCACTTGGGCTTGTGAACACTAAGATCTCAAGGCTTAGGTGGAAGTCTTCCAAACTGTTCAGCACAGTACGCAGGACGCAAGCAGTATAACCAGGCAGAGAATCTGAGAGAAAAAAAAAAAAGTTCTCTGTGTTATTTATACATTTCAGATGTAGTCTGAAAAGCCTTGCTGATGGGACTAAAAGTCTGCAGTTATCATGACTGTTTGTTACTTTTCTCAGCATGTGAAATTTTTCCTATATTTACAAGGTTAGGAAGATGCCAGTTGGCTACCTGTACAGATTATTTAAAACAATTTCTCTCAATAATTATGATTTTGCACAGCAAGTCCATATAGCCATAAGTATCAGTCCTTCTGATACTTAGGAAATACAAATTTATGAGAACAATACAGCATCCTTTGTGATCCACAACTGCCCCAAAACCAAATGCTAGCTCTGATAAACCATCCACTTATGCTGACATAGATGCCGTCTCCTGAAACTCTCTTGCTGTGATTTGTTTAAAAGCAAACATTTCCAGAATCAAAATGTGCATAACACAGTCCGTTCGCTAAAAAGCAGGGAGGAGAATGTCAAAAATTCAAGAAATTTATATTTAAATGCTATTTTGTCTTTTTATTTTACTTTGAATGCACAAAAGCATGTAAATAACAAAGGGAACTTATTTTCTCTAGTTGAACATATATCCTTTACATTCTTTAATCAGCTCTCTCTGTCCCATCTGCTAAGGTTATAGATCTTAAAAAAAGGTGCACTGATTTTAACACTGCAGCAGTGGAGCCGCAGGACATCTTCATAAAACCATGTGATTATCCTGGTAAAAGTTCTGGGTGCACTCTCAGGCAGTGAAGAGAACCATTATTATTGTTAGTAATGTTGAGAAAATGGTGTTTCAAAGTAAAAAGGAAAGGACTTTATTAATACAGAATACCTTGTTTTCCAGTGCTGATTATTAGTGTTCTTTTCCTATTACCTATAGTTTGTCTTTATTAATTTTTGCTACAGAAATGTTATCACCCTTTCATCTTACTCTAATTTTTGTTCCTAATGCTCATCTTCAGCAGATAATAGTCAGCCTGCACTACATTTTTAGACCTGAATAAGAGAGATTAAACACAGAACAGACAGAAAGATTGTTTGGAACAGAAAGCACACAAAAAACATAAAGGAATTTCTTGCTTCTATTTCCTTTTCTCATAAATGTTGTGTGTTAATATCTCATTTTTCAGAGTTTTAATCCAGTAAATTGCTGAGAATTCTGACTTGAATCCAGCCAAGCATTTAAGCACATGCTTAACTAGAAGCTTATACGTCCTTTTCTTTGAAGTCAGTAACCTTACAGTATTCTAAACTAAAACAGTCTTAAATGTTTTGTTGAACAAGGAAGAGAAGCAAGCTTTCAGTTCTGGTTTCTAAAAGAGCGAAGACAAAAGTACCTTCTACATGTCACGCCTCTGCTCTTGCTAGTATATATATGAACCTATTAACTTGGGCAGCTTAATACAAAGAAAAATCAATGGCATATAATTTTAAGGGGTTTTGGTTTGGTTGGTTGGCTTTGATGTTTGTTTGGGTTTTTGTTTCCAGGTGATAACTATCCTGACAATTGGGATTGTTCTTCTTTAGAATACTCTTCAACATCAGTACTCATCATGTGCAAATTTACCCATCACTTCACTGCGTTTGTAAGGCCAGAAGTGCATTGCAGTGAGTCAGGAATATTTCTACTCACTACAGTTGCTTTCCTTTTCACTTGGGAAGACATACAAGAAAAAGATTATGCCCATTATGTATGGGCTAGGATTTCTTGACACTACATTGCTGGAGATACTTGTTAAGGATATACAGCACTAACTGTTAAAATACATGGCTCAAATTATGGTTTTTAATAATAGAACCAAGGATAACATAATGATATTTCCCACTGTATACTCCCTTATTCTTTGGTTTCTAAATCCTAAGTCTCACTATTTTATTAATGATTCATCTAGATCACGTTTTTCAGCAATCATTAAAAACAATTGAAAAACAATCATGTTTTTCAGCATACACAATATGTGAAAAAATTATCCTTCTGTAGCTACCCTTATCTCCTTACATTTTCTTCGTCAGTTAGCTTTTCAGAAATATCCTAATAAAATACACATAACTCAGACAATAGACAAATAATTTTCACAACAAACTTGCACTTAAATATATTTATATAAATACTTTACATATATTTATATTTTTATATACTTTATA
>NW_010553645.1:0-3099 GCF_000687285.1 Phaethon lepturus | reverse complement strand
CGGCTGTCAGTGCGCCGCTCCCGGGGAGAGGGGGGGCTCCCGGAGGGCTCGGGGGCAGGCTCTTGCTTTCTGTTCGTGGCCCGGGTAAGGCTTCTGGCGCTTACCGGCTCCGAGACTACCCCGTGCCTTCTCTCGTTGTCGTTGCTCAGGTCAAAACGTGGTTTCAGAATCGCAGAGCCAAATGGAGGCGTCTAAAGCAGGTACGCGGGGATGATTCCGTTTCTATAGAAATCAGGATTTTAATTGTCTTATCTTACGCCGCGCTCGCCTATTCCAGGTTGTATGCAGAAGTCATCTGAAAGGCTGTTTAACCTCTTCACCTTGATTAAAAAGACAAATAGTCATGCTGGAATCCATGAGGGCTCGTTCAGGCAGCACTAACGTTAAAAGCTCCTAATGTAGTTCCTATATCAATTATGCCCGGCTTTCACACACTGCCTATTAAAACTCCACGCTAATTGTTTTGTAAACCCATATGTTGTTTAGCCAATTAACGTGGAGAAGATAAGTAATTGTCAGTAAATTACTTAGACAGTTGTTTTGGAGAAGAATACTTACTGGTCTTTTAAATCGCCCTCTTAATACACACAAGTCGATTTATTCTGGAAGCGTTGGGAGAGGCAGGTACAAACGCTGTGTTTGTTTTGAGGAGCCGCATGGAAAATTAAGTAGCTTTTACTTTTCGTTTACAAATAGTAACAGTGTAGAGGCTGAGAGGTTGAAGCGGTTTCCCTTCCGTTAGAAATTGTGCTCAAGCAGATAAATCTTTTTTTCTTACGGCCCAGAGGGCCCGATCCTGCCCGGGTCGGCCAGATCGAGCCCCTTGGCTGAAAGATTTGTGAAAAATCCCTGCACTGTGGCCCGAGTCCTGCTGCAATAAGTGTGACATGGATGGGCAAGTTTTATTGGTAAATCAGTCTTTAATATAAAAATTATAAGAAAAGAAAACTAATCACAGTGCCACGCTCTAGATATATTTGTTCTGTGACCTTACCCCCAGTTTAACCCGTGCTTCAGCTGATTTTTGAATAAAACCCCTTCACTCTGGCAAAAGGTGGGCTGGGTCCCTGGCAGTGCCTCCTTGATGGGGCCTGACCTGCACTGCAGTGGCTAGAGAGCTTGCTTGGGATCTCGGCCATTTTAAGTCATTTCCTCCTTTTCGTTCAGTAGCATCCATTTTTCCGAGCCCACACAGTTATATCATGGGTGCGTGTCTCTGCCTGCTTTTTCTTAAGAGTATGCCTTAGGGGACTGGGATCCCCAGATGGCTGCCGACGCAGGGCTACTCCTGCCTTCGGAAATGGGGTTTTGGTTTGGTTTGGTTTTAATGGTGAGGGTTTTAATGTTGAGTTTTAGTTTAATTGGTAATTTCTTCCCGTTTGCTTTCAGGCCACTGATGGATTCGGCCTCCCTCCTTTTGCCGTTGGGTGTAATTAAAGAAAGATCAGGGCAGGAGGAAGCTGTGTGTCGGTGTTTGTAGACTCATAATAAACATTTGCTTTGCTAAAGACAAAAAGTTCAGAGGTTCCTGGGCTCCGGCAGCTCCTGACTCTTTTGAAGTGGCTGCGATAACCATCGCCAAGGAGCCTTATTCACGCAGCAGCCCCTGTGGCTGCCGGGGAGTGGGGTCTGAGCCGAGCCCCTGCGTGCGGCTGAGCCCTTGCCCAGCCCTGGCCCACTCAGGCAGGTTTCTAGGCAGGAGGCCCAGGGAGGTAGCGGGACATCTGCCTTTTCCTGCAAGAATGTCAGGGTGGTTTTCCTACCCAGCACAGCAGGGATTCCCAGGTCTCCCGGCTCCCTGGCCCATATTTCTTTATCAAGCAGGCTTTTTTCATTGCAGGAGAACCCCCAGGCCACCAAAAAAGAAGAAGTGGAAGGTGCTGACAGTCACAGTGACCCAAGGCCAGAGAGCTGCCCAAGCCCCGAGCAGAAGGGTAAGGAGGTCTCCCTGGACGGCTCGCAGTACACCCCCTCACCAGCCTCACAGGAGGACCTGGAGTCAGACGTCTCCGATGACTCCGATCAAGAAGTGGACATTGAAGGCGATAAAGGCTATTACAATCCTACCCACTAATGGCCCCCTGTGGAGAGTGGACCCTAACTCGGCTTGCACTTTACCAGGGGCTGTTTTGGAAGAATATTATGCTACAGGAGAAAACTTTCACCCTTCCACTGAAAGAAAAAAGAACCAACAGCAAACAGACTGGTTTTGTAATAAACAAAGAGAGTAAGATGTATTTTCCGCAAACAGTCAATTTTTGGCAGATCTCTAATTTGGTTAAAGGAACATGGTTTGTATTTAATTATTTGTAAGATATATTTGTACATTAATCGATGTTCTGACTGGAATACAATACGCACCCTGTCCTTACTCGTGGGGAGGTCTGCATCAGCTGCTGTTGGTGATCAGGCAAAACTCCTCTCTAGCTAGTGTGGAAGCTAGTATGGATTGCAGGACTAAGCCCTTTGTATGTGTAAACAAATGTAGTTTAAATAGATTAATTTAAATACCCTGCGCAAGCAGCGAAACATGTTCTGTGAAATAGGGAGGGATTTGACCATCCCGACAAGTGCCTTATGCTCACACCCTTTTACCTGCCATGGTGCTCTCCGCCGAGACATCCCTCTGTTCGTCAGGTAAAGTCTTTGGACAGTTTCATTTTTCTCTTGTATGAGATGAAAAGTGCCTTCCCAGATTTTTGAGGGGTTTGCCCCGCAATCTGGATGGTTCCATTTGTAGGAAAAAAAACCCCCATATTTTTCTCCTTGAAAATCTCTAGCGCTGTTTTTTTTTTAAATTTCTTATTTGAGAAGAAAATGCGGGGAGTGATAGGGCCCTGCTGCAGGAGGGAAACTGGCATCAGTTGTGCGGGATAAGTGAGGCCCACAGCCGCAGGAAGATAATGCCTATGGTATACGTATCTGCTTCTGTACATACTAGTTTTCTTTAAAAGTCTTGCAGTTTTATACCTCGCCTTGTTCATATTTTGTACATATTTGTTCAATGTTAAAAAAAAGAAAACAAACCCAAAAGCAAAACCTGGTATTTAATTTTTGATGGACTTGTCTGTGAAATAAAATGAAACTCTGCACCGCCCG
>NW_010553644.1:0-415 GCF_000687285.1 Phaethon lepturus | reverse complement strand
CTTCCTTCCCTGTGGCTGGAACGGCACACCAGATTTTCCCAGTGGCCTTTGTCTTGTGAGGTGCTGGATGCATCACAAAGTGATGGGAACAGCAGAAATGGCGAAGCAAAGAAGGAAGTGGGCAAAGAGGAGGAGATACATGGGCCATGTATGCAGGCAGCCCAGGCTGGTCCCCTTCCCTGCTTGCGTGGTGCCTTGAGAGGAGCAACCGTGGACGGTGAACACATGTGCCAGGAAGGGGCTGGAATTGCATAATCAGTCCCCACCGTGGCTTCCAGGGTGTGGGTGGTGGCTGTCAGGGGTGGTGTAGAAGGCCTTAACAGGGGTAGCAGCCTCTTCTGCCACTGAAGCAGCCCAGGCCTCCGAAGCCGTAGCCGTAGACCAGCTAGACCTGACCAGCCTGCCAGGCCTGAGA
>NW_010553643.1:32807-62859 GCF_000687285.1 Phaethon lepturus | reverse complement strand
CTGCCGCCCGGGCGCCGCGCTGCCCGCGTCGAAGAGGGGCTGCTGGAAAGGGCATCAGCAGGTCGTAGCAACCAGAGAGCAAATCCTTCCTCCTACCCGCCCCATGCACCCAAGGACGCAGGGGTTGCCAGCTGCAATCCGTGCAACCATCTCTTTACTTTGATACTTAAGGAAATAGGGATTATTTCAGGTGATCCTGAAAGGGAAGGAGGATGTAAAGTCCCCTCGCTGGGTAATTTCCAAGTGGATGGGGAAAATGCTCCACGGTCTCTCTTATGGGGCGACCCTGTGATGGCCACGTATGGATCAGTGGCCCACTGGAGTTTTCCATCACCCGTTTGCTGCGTGTCGCAGGGCTCCAAGACATGTGGGGGACGGACACAGAAGGGGACATGGAGCTTAAAAAGACAGCATATGCTTCTAGAAGCAAGGCTCTGGCTAGCCCAAATAGGAGCCATGCAGCTCAATCTGTATCAAAAATTTAGCAGGAGCGCACGTCTTCTGCAAACTAAAGACAAATGAATGTTGTAAGTCCAGCTCCAGGTCACCTTTGCCCTTTCCTTAGCTCTGTACGTGAAAATGTTCTTATTTATAGACCTATGGAGGCAGGCAAGTAAATAAAGGTGCAAACAAGCTAGAAGCAATAGGTTAAACTTATCTGCAGGACAAAGGGCAGCTTGGTGGAGGCAGCTAAAGAGACATCGGGATGCACAGGAAAAGACGTATTTCCGAGTAATACAGTCCAGATGCACAGCAGCACCCAGAGGAAGAGGCTGCTGTGTGTGTTTAAATGCGGAGGTGCCATTTTAGCAAGTGCGTCCCAGCCTGGGAGCTGTCTGAGAAGAGTTTGCTGCAGGTGGGTCCCTCCAGGCGGCTCTGACCCTGGGTGCAACCAGGGTCTTCTGGGCCCCGTGGTTGCCTTTCAGTCCATCTCACCGGTGGTGTCACCTGAAGCTGCTTCAGCCTTCGTAGGATGAGGCAGGGAAGAGAAATGGCTGTAACAAAAGCAGATACTTTTGCCAATGACATCTCTCCGGTTAAGGGAAATCCAGTTTGCTGAAAAACTGAAAATTCAAAAGATTTGCTTTGCAGGACAAGAGGCACAACATATATTTGGGGGGCGGGGCGGGAAGGTCATTTGCAAAGCAGCTGAAACATGTAAAGATTTGCTTTTATGTTTGATGCCATCTGGGTAATTCACAAGAATAAAGCTGCCTCTTATCCCGCTTTAATCGGTAACTTCTTTCTCATTCCCATCACGCAAGTTACAGCAGTTTATTCTCTCCCAGCCCGTGTCTGCATGGGGAGAGAAGGGGGCACGTCCTGGCTCCGTCCAGGCTCCCTCCAGCCTCAAACCCCGGCGCTAACATGACTTCAAACCCGAGTTGCCTCGTCCTTACTGCTATTTTAAGCAGAGTCACTTGGTAACCAACTACCAAAAGCCTTGACGATTTGCAGACAGAGACATTTCTATTAGTTAAGGCTTCCTCGCTGGGCTACAAGTCAGCGCTTCGCATCCTCCCGGGCCCCATGGAAAACACCAGCCCTCTGCTCTTCCGCCCTCCCTCCTCTTCCATTGCAAGGGGATCTGCCGGTGACCCGCCAACATCGTTAACGGTTCCCTTAGAGTGGAGCACACTTATTATTTTAAATAACTCACAAGGATATATTTCAATCAGCTACTGTTCATTAGGATTTATTAGGCTGGACCCAAGGGCAGGCATAGAAGCTAATTAGAATTATTATTTTCAGGTGACAAGTATAAGGACCTCACAGGGACATTTTCAGCCCTTCATCTTAAGGCTGAAGGTACAACTTTCCTGGTTATTTTCTGAAACTATTTAATGTGATCGTTCTTCACAGTAACACAGAGGACCTGGGAGAGGGGTTGTGGTGGGAAGAGAAGGAAAACCAGACCCTGCTGACAAATTCTGGGTGGATAAATAAACAAAAGAACATTTAAACGGGTCCTGATTATTGCACTGAAAGCTACCACACAAGCAGTTTCTGGCCCAGGATGGTGACTTCATCGCACACAGCTTCCCGTATTGATCATGGAGGGGGAGAACAGGGCTCAGAGCCCATCACGACTTCACTTGTGTTGGCTTTTAGGCTCCATATCTGGTAGAGCTACAAGCATCATTATTCCTTCCCTCTCCTCTCACCGCTATTTTGGCATATCCAGCCCTGGAGAATGGTGCAAGGCTTTTTGGGGTTGCTATCATGTCTACCCGCTTGAGGCTCCCTCTCCAGAAACCCCCGGTGAAAAGGAGCGGCTCAGTCCCCACGTGCTCGGAGCCGGCACCTTCTCCATCGCTGAGCCGCTGATGCCGAGGTAGGAGTTGCTGCCCTCAGCTTGTGGCCCGGAGAGAAACTGAGAAGCAAATTATTTACTCAGGAACGACCTACTCAGCAGTTGTTAGCCCAGCTCCAAAGAGCTTGCTGCTCCTAATGACGTCTCCAGAGCTTTGCTGGGAGGGAATATTAAAGAGAAGAGCAAGAAAACAAGCCGGTTATCTTTGGTGACTGACTGATGCCAACGGACTACAACTTGCTAAGCATTTTCAAATAGCATTTGCAGTTGACAACTTGACATTTGGAAACCCTAAGGACCTGGAAGGAGATGGGGGAAATTTCCATTCACGAAGGTTGAAGCGCACTAAACTGCTTTTGATCGGAGCTGTCTAGAAAGGAGGTAAGAGCTGACAAACACATGTCGTTCAGGGACATCTTCGCCTCTAAGGGCAAAAAGCAGTTCGGTGCGTGTGCTAACAGAGGACATGAAGGCATCGAAGTTGCCGAAGGGTTGAGCATCCATATTGTGGGTACAGGGGTAAGCACCACATCCTAGCGTTACAGAGGGCTGCAGAGCCACACTGCAAGATAGCACCTGACCAGGGACCCCCAGATCCCGCAGAGGACGAAGGTCGGCAGATCCTCCCGCTCAACCCGCCATGCTTGCACTTGCGTCACCCCCGACAGGGACGCAACGAGGAGGAGGAAGACTGCAGCGAGGTCACCTCTGCCTCTATCTCTCTACCCTGGCAGCTCTGGGGCAATAAGGGGAGCACCCAAAACACCCCTGCTGGCCACCCAAAATTTAGACTTTAAAGGCCTCGGCACAGGTCCTTGGTCCCGAGGCCTGTTTGTCATAAGTGAATTTCTCAGTTCTGTCATGTGTTCTGCTCCTGATGTTCTCCAACCTCAGACAAGCCCCTTTGCGTCCTGCCTGCGTTTTGCCTTTCAGAAAAGGAGCTCAGGACGTGCTGACGAGCATTAGGTGGCAATTACTATCAGGACCTATATAGGATCTACATATTCATATATTGTGTGCCCTCTGCTGGCAGCCTCATTTTCCAGGAGCACAGGAAAATGCCGGCGAGAAGGGCAGGTGAGACTTTCCTTCAGAGGTAGGAAAATAATTAGAGACGATACAAGCCATAAAACTACAGCGGTGGTGACAGAAAAGGGAATTTCCTCCTGCACGTGGCACAGCAGCGGGTGACGAGGTTATGCCTCTTCTGATGCTCCGTGGACCAGGCTGGCTCCTGCAGGAGCTCCTGCATCCCAGCAGCCGTGGCAGCTCTCGCTGACCGAACGCCCGGCAGAGTTCCCTTCCAAGGAGCCCTCCTCTAATCCAACCACATCCCTGAAATACATGAAGGCGAAGGGGAGATTCAAGTGATTTATCCCATCACCCGTCAGGTGATGCCCAAATTCAGCAGCGTCACAGCAAGTATCCCAGATTCGCTGACGCAAAGCACAGCTCAGATGAAAATACCCATGGCTGTGTACGGACAGAGCTGGCGGAGGACTACACATCACCTGCAGCAAGCAGCCCTCGTCTTCACCAAGGTCATTTCAGCCACGTCCACAGCCTTAGCTTTGCACTGTGAATATCCGGGCGCTTGATTTGACTTGCATGAAAACCTGCACGGTTCCAGCAAGTTCTGCTTGGCTTGATCCTGCTAATCCTCCCTTGCCGTCTCTTTCGGCCCTGACATCGCACTAGCGGTACCTGGGGGGATGGCGGGACCTCCTGCAGCACACAGACCCACCCCTCAGCTCTGCTCAAACCCATGGCCAATGGGGTCTTCAGCCCCAGCAAAAGCCTTTCTTCTGACTGCTAAGATCCTGTTTTTCAGGCTGAATTTTTTTAATCGCCTATTAATACTTATTTCTCCATGCACCAGCATTGTCTTTTAGCACAGATGATTCATTTCTCTCCATCCACTGAAATATCCCTGCAACATTACTTAACCAAAAGCCAGCTGAAGAAGAAATACATTTTTCTTTTGTGGAGGAAACCAGTTCCCCTACCAACAACAAAAAAAAAATATCAAGACAAGCAGGTTCAATGTGCCTTTGTAAGTCTGGATTGGACTCAGTCCTATTTTCATCCCATTATTCTTTCCTTCACAATTTGTCTAAAGCTTTGCAGGCTGTGAAAGGCCAGTCAGTGCTAGGATTGCTTTTCCTCCTCCTTTCATACGGAGTACTCTGTTTGCCATTCTTCAGTTATATGAACCACTCCTGAATGACACATCTGTGAAAATACTTTGCCAACAGACTCTTTTTTTTAACTCTTTTTTTTTTTTTTTGCCAGCTCCAGCCCCTTCAGCATCCCTCTGCAGAGATTCCCCCATTTCCTGGCCTGCAACACACCAAGGTCTGCTTTTGACTTGAATTATTTTCATACAGTTGAAGCCCCTGTGCTTCCTGCCCCTTGTAGCACTGTTTGCTATTGAAAAGAGGGTGAGTTTGTGTGAACTCTGAAGGTTGTTGGTTGTTTAGACTCACGTGAGCACCATGAGGGTCTCTGCCACGTCGCTTCCCCTCACAAAGCTTTTGGGATTTCTGACTCTGAGAAACACAGTCCAAAAAATAACGAGGGGCATCCTCACTCCATGTCGCCTTCCGTTCCTTATGAATCTGGGTTTCCCTTTCCATTTTCCTTAACGATCCCATTTCCACACGGAGCTCCATCCTGGGCTTACCCACCCAGCTCATCTCTCCCGAGGGGGCTTTCAGGAGATCGTAACAACTTCAATATTGACTGAAGGAAAAAGACCCCCCCAAAAAAACAAGAGAAGAGAGCAATGAGTGAGGGCAAAGGCACTATAAAAAGGTCTACAAAGAGACTAATGACACCGTTTAAACAAAGTTGTCTCCTGCGATAGTGCTAAATCCTTTTTATGAACTTTCAGTCTTTAAAAACAGTTTGTAAGACAATTTTCTATTTGCTAGGCTTACTGACAAACAACCAGTAACCGCTTCAGGTGGTACCAGGAGTCTCATTATGGAACAAATAAGGCCCATTTTACATTTTCCCCTCCCTCTCATAAAAAATTTAACTATTTCCCTCCCCAGCTGGTCCATCGGAGAGCCAGAGAAGGAGAAAAGCATTTGGAGAAAAAGAAACGTCCTCCAAGAGCAGCATCACAGGAGGCGGCAATAGTTGCTGGGAGAGATAAAGCACATTCTGCATGAGATTACTGCATGAATGATGCTTTGATCACAAAAGCAAAGAGCAAGAAGACAGTTTTAATGGTCTGAAAACACATGAAAAGCTGGTGTAGAAAGGAGCTTTGATACACAAGACAGTGGCACAGTATTTATTTTGTGACCTTTAACAAGTATGGGCAGTGCAACAGCAAGATAATTTGATGGGGGGGGGGGAAATATCAAAAGGAGAAAAATTAACGCGGGAACTTTGTGGCAGAGGGAGGAGAGGAGCAGCTGGGGCCGAACACGTCTCTGCGCCGACTTCCACCGCGCCGAGGGCTGAGCCCTGCGAGGGTCCACGCGTCCTCGGTCCCCACCGAGAGCAGCAGGCGCCCAGTAGCTCCCGGGAGCAGGGGGTTAGGGATATCACCCAGCCAAACCCGAAAATAAGCGTGCTTACAGCACGCGTCACCCGTTATCTCTTCATACACAGGGACCTGCATTTCGAGAGGAGCTTTTGTACAGGTCCTCGAGTGTGGGAAAACCAGGGGAGGGAGAATTTGAAGGCAATTTGAAGGGATGGAGAGGGGAAATGGCAACGTTTTTTGGAAATTCAGTTTTTAAGAGAACTTTGAATATCAGAAAGAACCAAGAGCAAGACACATGTGTGTGATAACTTTTTAAGTCTCCTCTACTACCTGCTTAAAATTGGATAAACCGAGGCCTATGGAAATAACTACCAGTTTCCGTTTTACACATGCAAAAGGGTGATGTAGCCGAGGTCCCAAAAGCACAGACAAGTTTCTGCACAGGGGCATAAGCACTTACAGTCCTTCCCCCAAGACTATGCCCTGGCCACGTATTACCAATAGACACTTGTACGATGGGGGTTTTTTCCCCTCATAAGGCAAGAAATCCTTTGGTCCACAAGAGCTATTTTTGCTTGAAACCCGCAGGAAGAGCACTTGCTATATGCTGTTACCAGTCGAGAGCGCAAGTCAACCCTAGGAGAGAAAAAACATCCCAAGCAGACCACTGAAGCCAACCCCTACCTTAAAACAAATGATCTGAGAAAACTGCTGGAAACTGCTATTAAATACAGCTGGGATTCCTAAGCAGTGAACGTCCCACCTGAAAAAAAAATCTCCGTGATGAACAGTCACAGCAAGACAGTGTCCATCCGCTAATTTATGCACTATGAATAATTCAGCCACATCTATTTAAAAACTTCAGCTGAATAAAAACGAGATTGAAGGGATCATCTGGAGGTAAAGAGGAGAGCCGACCACCTCAGAGGTCTCTCCCTCTTCCCACGCCTGCGATCTCCTGAACCCAGCACCAGCTGAACCCAGAGGTTCAAAGGAGATGAAGAATGAGACAAGTCCAGGAGATAAAAGCAAAAGACCTCCTGCCATCTGTGTGAGCTTCCCAGTATGAATCTTTTTATGGTGGACGTAAGTTTTTTGGCTGCTTTGGTTAAGAGGTAGCTCATCCTCCTCCTGCAGGCTCTGTTGTGCTTTGCCCCAGCGCCTTCACATGCCAGTCAACCCAAGCGAGGATTAAAACCCCAGGAGATGGCCAAGCTCGTGCTGCCAGCCACTCGCTCTGGCAGTGATGTTCCAAACCGTGTTTTTTTAGCAGACTGACCAGGCCAGGTGGGGTTATCCCTCATGCTCAGAGCCACAAGCAGAGTTTAACTCCCTGTGCTCTGCCTTCAGGTTCTTCTTGCACCATGGAGGGATGAAGGATGCGTGCCAAAAGCAAAAGGGTTTTTTCCAATATTTTCCATGCCCCTATTTCTTTACAGTCATAAAAAATCTTAAGGGGACCCTGGGATTGAATGGGCTCCCTCCCTCCAGCTCCCTAGTCACCTTCTTGGGATGTTTGGGTGGCTTTCCAAAGGATAACTGAGCAGGACCCAGAGACAGTAAAGACCTGGTACTGCTGGAATAAAGAAATACTGCCTCAACATCTTCCACTGAAGCGCTTTAGCAAGCAGGAAAAATCCAGAACGCATTTGAATCCCCAGGATCACTGGAAACTCATCACAGCAGCCGAAAGTGAGATATTTCCCTCTCCCTTGTAGCACACCTGCGATATGGAGCAGGTGACGGAAGCAGTTGCCTTCACTCACCCAAACTTCATATTTATGTAACCTTAGAGAAAGCTCGGTGCCTCCCTCTTTCTAAGGAGAGTTCCACTTCAGACCACTATAAGCAAGGTTGTTATTTTTCCAGAAAGCTCAGCATTTCTCAAACTGGGATTTTCAACCTGAAATGGGGTCACAAAACCTTTTTAGCTGGGTTACCAGCCCTGGGCAACTTTGTGTTTATTGCAGATAATCTGCAAGGCTGAGTTCAGGGTGGAATTCTTCTTGTTGTGGCAGGATGGCCAGTGAAGCATAATTTAATTTAAATGTATCTTTGTTAGCCAGCAAATTTCGTCTGCCTCCTCTACTGGCCTGCATTATCATTTCTTCAGGGCTACTAGGAAATATCTGCAAGGCGTTAGGCTGGCAGCAAGTTAAAAAAAAAAAAAAATCTGTTCCACAGATAAGTGTGGCGAGGTGCCTATCCGGCTGTCTAAACAGTGGGAGCAAGAGTGGGTCAAATGAGACAAAATTGTTTCATGACCCTAAGAAATAGGGTGAGAGACCTGCAAGGCTGTCCCCGCTTCTGCCACCCGCTCCGCGGTGCACGCGCGTAGAAGGGCTCCCGCTCTTGGCCAAAGCATCCTTTCGTTTCGGGTAACAACGGCACAGAGAGGCGGCGGCAGACCCACCCGCGGCGAGACAAGGCATCGCCTTGGACCAGACGGAAACCCTGATGCCGTGGGACGTGGGTTCGGGGTTCCTGGGCTTCTCCCCATCCCTTTTTCTGGCACTGCGACAGCCAGAGGAGCCTCCCATGCAGGGACGTGTTTCGCTCCACCTTAAGCCTCCTGTCTCTCGTCTCGAGGAGCATTAGTAGGACAGTGACAGAAGCCTCATACATATCAAATATATGGGTGAAATGTTTAATAAACCGTCGCATTCAGAGCCTTCTTTCCCTCTCCACAGTTGTGTCTATCTTGACTTATTCCTGCTCTACAGAGGAAGTGGCAGGATTTAATAGTCTTTTATTAGTATGTCAGCTTTTAAAGTGGTCAAAGCGTTATTCATAGGGCAGCTTAAAAAAAAAGGGAATGCAGCACATTTAGGAGAAATCGTTTTGTTCCAGCCAATGAAAGGGGTTAAGCGCAGAAGCGTGTGCCTGGCCCCTTTGTCACGTCTGGAGAGGAGCCGTCACACTTTCCCTCCCAAGCCAGCCTCCTTTTTACTTCATTTCCACATTTCGTACCCCTGCCGCTCCATGACGCAGTTTGCGCTGGCAGTTTTGGGGTTTCACGCCCCTGAGCAGCAGGAGGGGCACCAGTACCACCAGCTTTTAGACTACAGCAGGGTTGCTCAGAGGCAAAGGGGAAGTCTCAAACATTTCTGGTAAACGAAGGTCTGCTCCATCTTTACCCCTTTGTCTCCCCCTTTCTTTCTTTTAACTGTGCCTGAGAGCATTCCGTTTGGTTATTTTTTTCTTTTAAGTCACCAAAAGCCTTTGTTTTCTCAGTTCTTTTGCCACCTGACATTGTGCCCAGACCTGAAGAGCTGACTTTCAGGAAGAGGAGGATATTTTTTCCAACCAAAATGCAAATTCACAGCCTTAGCTTAGTAAGAAAGAACAGGCACCAATACTCCCAAAGCTTTCTTGCCCCACAAGTCACATTTCAAAAACCTTCCTGGACCTAAGAGGTTTTTTTGCCTCCTGCTCTGGAGCAGGTTTTCTTGTCCCGGTGTTGCAGGACCAGAGATGTACAGGGATATTCGAGTCCTCTGCTCAGCCTGGCAAAGGCTGAACCCGGCATTCTGGTTCCCATGTCTATGCTGAAAAGGGCCAACTAGTTTTTTAAAACAAAGCCTCACAGCAAAGGTATGAAATGAAATAATTTGTCCTACACAGATCTTCTAGAAAAAGACATATCTACGTTATGTAAAGATAAACGAGTGAACGTTTCTTCTCATGCTTGCTCAGAAGGATTAGGGAAATTCATCCTTGCTTCTCCCGATGTTTAGTTTTCTGATCAATCCCACATTTTTTCTCCACTTTTGCATTTCGGGGTTGTGACTTCAGCTGCAAAAGCTGAAAGGCAGCATCTGCTCCCAGGATTTTTCTGGCTGAGATAGGAAAATCCAGAATAAAACCTGTTCCCATCAACAGTCCCAGCCCAGACACAAGGTGTTCCACAACACATCCACATTTCAAGAGGCTCATTAAAAACAGACCTTCTGAAACTTGGAGGCTCACCCTTCATTAGTGACGGCACCATCCTGGAAGCTATTACCTTTAATTGGCACAGAGTTGCATTGAAAATATGGAACTAGCTCCACTGTAATCCATGCAAGGACTGCCTCTAGATTTCAATGGAAGCAGGTTTTCACCCCAGAGCCTCTTAGAAGCAAATCTTATTTAGGTCAGCAGTGACATTTTCCTTTCTGAAATAGTAGGCCAAATGCCAATGAAACCGGAGCACTTTAGTTTGAGCAGTCAAGGGATTTACTTTACAATACTATGTATTACACCCATGTGAACACTGAAAAAAATGCGACCCGCTGTGCTGAGCTTCCAACATCTTATTCATCAGCACTGGTTGAACATCAGAGTTTCCACTCCAGAGGAAACCCAGGTTACTGTTAAAAGAAATCCCCTTTAACCCTATTTGGAACAAAGCCCCACACTAAGGTTTCCCATCAAAAGTCGCAATTCAGACATGTTAGCCCCTACAGCTATCAGAATATGTATGAAAAGACCTTACAAAGTCTGAATGGAGAGCTCAGCTGTCAAAACGTTGCATTTGAGTATAAATCAGGGTGTTTTTGTGATGCATTTTCATGCAAACGTAAGCACCAGCTTGGATGGGGAAAAGCCCTGCCCCATGAGAGTCCTGGCATTCGGCACAAGCTGCAGCCCTCTAGGAAGGCAGGGCAATGGTTCTTCACAGTTATTAAAAAATTAGGGTTCCAGGAGCTTCAATGACTTGCTCAACAAGAGAAGCCAGGTGAATGATAGAAGAGCCAATAAGACCTTTTTTTACTCCAAAAGCTAGACGAATCCTGTATCCCTCACGCTCTTTTGATGGGAATTAGGCCATCCTCTGTCCGCAGGGCTGGCTATTATTAATTCAAGAGGGTCTCAACTTGCACCAGGGACTGCACACCCAAACAGCTTTGTTCCTGCCCTCCAGCCCCAAGGAATTAGTGCAGGTAGATAACCAAGGAACTCCCAGGGTCTCGATGTGGCTTGCACCTACCCTTCCTCCTCAGCCAGGGTCCGTACCTTCTCCTGCAGCAATGCCACTCAGACTCCACATCAAGGCTGTGGACATCTGCTGCCTTTCCGGCTGCTCTTCAGTGGCAGCCTGACAAGCCCTCACTTTGGCAGTCACGCAAGATTCACAGCTCATCAGACACTGCAGTTGTCCAAGCAGAGCCACCTGGAAACGGGGAGATGGTGGGAGGACCAGAGTCATAAGTGGTGAATGAATGTATGATGCTGGATTTGTGCTGGGATCTCAATATTCCAGCAACTACTCGTACTTACACCCCCCCGGCCCTTGACAGACGCCCTCCTGGTGATTCCCAATATCCAAACACAACTCCAGGGCCAAGCCGATAACAAACTCCCCTGCTTCAATGTCTCATAAGGAAACGCTCCAAAACCAAGTTGACTTGAATAATAGAAAACACCAAGCTCCTGCCTAAACCAAAATTACTGACAGCGAATAGCTGTCTGTGTAGCTTTATTAGCATAGCCTGACTGCAGGTTCCTTCCTAACAGCAACAGCATCTTGAGTCAATAGCTTAATTGTCTTCCTGGTTTGTTTTGCTTCTGGTTAAATTCACTGATTAATCCTGCAGACTAACAGAGGTCACTCAGCTGAACGAGGTAAATCTTCACAGACTGACGAGGAGATCGCCCTGGATTTTCACATCGGAGCTTGGCAGGAAGGCAGCCAGCACGGCGAGACGTGCCATGGGACACCCCAGCCCCACAGTGCCCTGGGAATGGTCACTGCAGCATCATTTTCTGGCAAAGGAGGGAGGCCGAAGCAGGTTTGCACATTGGCGTGACTGAAGACACACTGGCAGGTAAGCGTGTCCCCTGACGAGATGTTCCCCGTGACATTTTATCATTGCCTCTCCACTGTCTTTTCCTCCCTCTTCAGTTCTTGCTCCTGAAAGCAGCCTGGCACTATCTGATCTACACTTGTTCTCAAGCAATGATCTTTAAATATTGAGCACCATCACCAATAGGTCAAAAATGGGAAACAAGCTATCTAAAGCAAATATTGCCTGTAACTCAGCCATGACAGATTTGAGACGGGGTTTAAGCCACACACTAGATCGTCTGTTAAGACAGCTCTTTCCAGATAAGACAACTTGCTTCAGATGTGTCATTAATCCTATGAATATGTCCCCATTAGACAACTTCTGTCATATCTTTGTAATTTGTTAGAAGGTGGCAACGCTTTTGTGCCTCTCCCAGTATTTATCTCCTGGAGAGACTAGAAGAGCTATTTTTTAAGTGTGACCTGCAAAGCAAAGACAGTCTTTGAGTCTTTTTGTTACTTAGATCAAGAGAACAGGTAAGGAACCGGGCTGTTTCCTTTTCCCACTTGGAGTCAATGGAGGTGGGCAGATTTATGGTAGCTGAGGATATAGCTTTTGATTCCTGGAAGACTACAGAGAGGACACAAGACGGTAGATTTACTATTTCCAGTTACCAAGTAATTATAACCTATTAGCAGTCACTCACAGAAAGTTATGTGGCAAGGCAGATTTTGGCCGACTTGGAGAACATTTGTACAATGTTAGGGAAGCAGTAGGTGTAGGAGCAGACTCACCAAGTTGGACGTGATAAAGCTTAACATCTCTAATGTCTAAGGTGAAAAACAAGGCAGAGAAAAGAGGTGACAATCCAAAGCAATAGCTCACAAATTGGCCATTTCTTAAGTGGCTCAGCAGGGGTTGGTATGATGGGGTTGACAGGCAGGGACACTTTTGATTGATTACACTTTACAACAACTCCTAATGGCAGCATGATCTCATCACTCCCAACAAAGCCCTGTGGCACCGCAGACAGGGGTCCCAAACTGTGACCCAGGCATCATGAACAATCCACCAGCCGCTTCAAAGGGTCACGCAGCACCTTTGATGTTAACAGATCTGCATCCACACAGCGGTGCAGAAAGGGCTTTATCCCTGTAGTTACTCCACCACAACCACAGGGAAACTTCTTGTGTTTACAGCAGCCTCTGCGGCTCTGAGCTGCTGACTGCTCAGCCAGGGCAGCATGAAGCTAGCAGAACCAGGCATCTGCTTTAGACATCAAGGACAACCAAGAAAGGAATAAAACTGCCTTTTTTTTTTTTAGGGTCATTATCAGAAAAATTTCTAGCCATGCCATTTGGGGGCAGAAGAAGAATTTTCAGCATAAAATGAGCTTACTCACTCATCTGAGACAAAGTTTTTCCCAGACAGAAGACACGTACTTGTCTGCATGTCACCTAACTTGTATTTAAAGCCCGTTCTGAGGGTATTTTATTTCAAGAGGGTTTAAACTCACACACTGCACTGGAGAGTATTTCATTCTTGAAATACTCCTCTAGACAGGAAAGTTTTCCTACCAAAGGTTACCAGAATCTAGTTTCTGACATTTAATCATGATGATTTGCTTCAGCAGGCTGGTGTAAAGTACCACTCAGCATAAATAAAGACATCCATCTGGCTGAAGTTCCCCCAACTACTCCTATTTCACAGGACTAACAATGCGTAATGCTCTGATCTTGACTCTGGTTGAAGCATCTCATGGACAAGACAGTCCTTATGGTGAATTTGGGGCTTTCCATGCAAGCACAAGAGAAGAATCCAATTCCTCCTAAAACCAGCAAGGGGCAAGACTTTGCTTCTGCGTTAGGGCAATCACTGAGCCTTGAGCTGGGCAGAGCTGCCCATGAGGCAAAACCTTGTGTCCATCGCAAGAACTAGGGGAGTGGTTGTGCCCCCGTACTCAGCACTGGTGAGGCTGCACCTCGAGTCCTGTGTTCAGTTTTGGGCCCCTCACTACAAGGACATTGAGTTGCTGGAGTGTGTCCACAGAAGGGCAACGAAGCTGGTGAGGGGTCTGCAGAACAAGTCTTACGCTCAGGCCCATAAGGTATGGTGTACCTTTAGCAGCATTGCCAAGGTTTGCTAGCAGCTCTTTGTGGCTTTGAAGACTGCCCTGAAAGCTACCGTTTACCCTGAAGAGTAAAACTGCCGGGATAGGTCACTAAAATTGCAGGTAGGGCGGTGCTCATGACATGCCTGCTGGCCTCTAAGCTTTGATTTCTTCATGAGTGAGATACACTCCTCCAGTGATCCCTACTTTCCCCCAGGTCAGTCACTGGAGCCTCCATCCATCTTCCCAGTTCAAGTGCATTCAGAGTTTCAGAGTTCCGTTCACCTAGCAAACTGCGAGGACCCCAGGCAGAGAAGCAAGAACGCTAAACTGCTCGTGATTTGTAGTTTCACTGCAGAACCCAGGCTTTTTAGACCACAGCATCTACAGCTTGCTGCCCACCAAAAGACACATTAACTGAAGGTCACAAGCAACGCTGGTAACGACACAGGCCAGCTCTGCAGGGCTTGACTCCAGAGACCCTTCTCCTTTCAGAGATTCAGACACACTTCTCTGCTGCCCCCAACTAACGGTGTATGAGCTAGAAAGACCAACAGCCTTGCGATAAGGTATCTTAACACTGAACAGCTACCCAAGGGATATGCTGGAACCCATGAGCTGGCTGACTCAGCCTCTGACTGTCTCAGTAGAAGCTGAACACAGATATTGAACGCAAGGTTGAGGTATCTCAAAGGTCAGCTTTCATAGGAGAGCAAAGCACCGAGAGGAGCATGGAGGACTGCAGAGCCCAGATGGTGTTCCCAAAGAGATCTTTGGTTGCCCAGAGGACAGGTGGATTTGGCCCTATCTGAGAAGAGCCCCTCATGCTGCCATGTTTCATTTCATACCTAGAAGAAAACATTCATGACCAGGCAGGTTGAACGCTCAGGGAAGCACTATTTAAAATGTATTAGAGTCAATCTAAGCAGCAGCCAGCAGTCTGGAGGCTACAGTGCATGATACAAAAGGATTTCTCATTGACAAGAGAGGAGTCAAAGTAGACATGTCTAGCGAGGCAGGTTGGACTGCTGGGTTAGAATGGCTGCTGCGCTTATTGCTCCTGCTCAGAGGCACAGGACTCCTCTCGAAGAAGGATTTCTCCAGTGGAAGAGGCTTTAGAGCCACCACTTGCTCAGCACAGGAGGGAGAGCAAAGCATAAATAAAGGATGTCCCAGGAGAGGGCAAGGCTTCTTCGCAGGCAGCCGAGCACAGCTCCCTGCACAGCTCCTCGGCTTCCTCATTTAGGAGGAGAGACAAAAGGTTGCATTCCCCACTCAGCCCTGGAGCAAGAGATAATTAGTAGCTTATTGTTTTAAATCCTAATAAATGTTCCCCAAACTGACTAGCTGTGTTGGACATAATATAAATGATTCTGAAAAAAACCACGATTTGTAGAGTAGTCTAATTAGGTGGCCATGAGAGCAAGGAGCCTGTGCAGCGCTCACTGCTGAGGGAGACCTGATTGCACAAACCCTGGCAGATTCTTGTGTAATAAGAGCCAATTTCTTTATTTCCTAAATATCCACCAGTGAGCAGCTTACGGACTTCATTTCACCATTTGTGAACCCCAGAATTAGTACCTAGATGATGTTTTCCCTTCTCTTTGAACGAAGCAGGGGAGACAGTCATTTTGGAGTTTACCAAAATACAACAGCTGCCCATATAGCTCCGCCAAACCCCTTGGTCACCTCAGCAGAGGAGGTAGCACAAACCAGAACTTTGCAATGGTCCATGACAGGGCCAGCACACCGAGGAACAGCAGTTTCACAGAAACAGCAAGAAGGGTCCCTTCTCTTTGGGGACAGACTGTTGTAGCTCCCACCCAAATCCCCAGGTCTAACAGAAGTCCTGGTTTCTCCAGAAGAGGAAGGGAGGAGTGTTGTGTTTTGATATAAATTGATGCAACAGCTTCTTTCAGGTCTTACCTGACAGTTTGTGGTACCTTATGTGGGTATAGCTCACTGCCAAGGAGTTTGGGTTGGACATCTTGCCCTCTCCTACATCAAAGGCACAGGAGGACGGGGGAGTCTGCTTTCCTCAGGCAAGATCTCCTTAGATAAAAAGTTCAAACCTATGTTCTTTAGAGCTGCAACAAGCAATTACAGCCTGATTGAAGGTTATTGGTACCCACAGTTTTGGCACAGCTTGTTTTCTGAGGCACCAATGGGCAGCAAATAAGTGTTTTGTCACAAATCAAGACTGTCCTAGAAAAGCCAAAGGATGGTCTGCAGCATCCACGGTACAACTTGGATTAATAGCAGAAAAAGTCTCAGGGGCAGCACAGGACAGAGATGAGATACATTCCCTCTCCATCCCCACCTCCCCAGAATGAGGCTGGGTAACCTCAGGCCACATCTCAAGCTGAGCTCTGACAACATCAGGCAGACGCTGGGTGCAGCACCGAGTTTATGTTCATGTCGGCTTTAGGGACACCGGCGTTCCTGCTCCGAGCACTGCCTTTCAACGCCACAGCGGGCAGGCGATGCTCTTTGGAGGTAGGGTTGCGACTGCTACACCACCTCTCAGAGGCTTAATCAAACCACAGGTTATTGTTGGAAGAGATCCCACTCCATCCCTTGTTAGATCACTTCTGCACGAAACCCCCGAGTATTGACCCCATCACAGCACAACACTTGCAACGTGGGCACTTCTCTGCTGGCTCCTTTCCCCGGCCACAGCGGAAGGACCCCAAAAGCAAGAGGTAGCAGGTAGGGAACACACAGCAGCATTTCTCCACTCCCTGCTCTAGTGGGAACACAGCCAGGACAGCAGAGGAAAAGTGGAAAAAGCATCCTGGAAGGTGACTGAGCAGCAGCAGGACACAGTTGACTGAATTTCAGCTGCTGCAGTTTTCTTGCGCTCTCCTACAAGAGGGGAATCAGCTGGAGGGGCAGTGCTTTAACCCTGTACAGCAGCTAATCGTGGCTGCTTAGATCCCACGAAACCAAGCGAGCATGGTGAGAGGTCAGGGGGATTTCTTGAGCAGGGCCAGCTTTCTCGCTTGGCTGGCCAAGCTGGACGCCAGCTCCCGAGAGCTGCAGACTGACAGTGCTGCAAAGTCAGGGAACTCCCTCAGCAATCACGTACCTGAAACGGGAGTCTCCGACCCACGCAGGAACAAAGTCATGGCCAACCAGAAGTTCAGACCTCACAGAAGAGAGTATTTTGCTACAATGCTGAACAACCGGCATTTTTCACTCCAGCTTTCCCCAGGGAGCCTCTGATGACCCTGTGTGCAGGACACTGCTGAGATGGGTGCTTGAGGTCCCGAGAGCATCCAAGTGACTTTCCAGCACAAAGCCAGCTGAAAGTGAACGAGGCTTATGGAAAAGTTACTCAGGCACTTCTGAGCATATATCCATCCCTGCAACTGTAAGGTGCATGGGCTTTGTGCTCACTTCTGCCTAAAATATTTATGTGCTGATAAAGGTGGAGCCACAGGAGCTTTTGAGGTCACTTAGAGAGGTAAACTCCTCACTGCAGCTGAAATAGTTTCTGGCTTACTTGCTGTCTCAGCTATCAAGAGCAATTACAATATGTCTGTGCTACATAACATTTACTTGGGATGCTAAGAGTCCAAAAAGCAAAACAAAGGGGTTTTTCTAATTCTTTCCCACTCCATTACCCTTGCAACCAGGAAAGCATATTAAACACCTCTGCTTTGCTCACTGCTTCCTGTGTGTTCAGTTCAGCTCTCCCTTGTCTCAATAGCTTAAAAGTCTGTTTTTCCCTCTAAAAGCCAACTTGCCTGCCAGGTAGCTTCTCTTAATCTCTCAGTCTTGGCTAGAAGCCTCTCTAGGCTGCTGAAAGAGATAGCTGCTTACCCTTTGTTCTTGCGACAAGAAAAGCCTCAGCTATCAGGTTGTTCCAAATTCCTTTGTAGTCTAAGAGACTCTAAAATGGAAAGAATAAAAACCCCATGTATCAGATTAATAGCTACTAAGGCTAGTGGTTAGACCAGCTTGTAACTATGGCACACCTCTCTACAAAGCAAGCCTTCTCCAGACCAGATAGCTATGGGGTAACAGAGCCATTGACCTTGGACAACAATCCTTACACCCGTCCCCATATCAGTGGTCAGCCTGAGAAAGGAGTCAGGACTAAACCGGTGCTTCCAGCCACAGCACTTCTTGCAGGGCTAATGGAGGAGGTGCCCAGGAGCAGAGCCGGCTCAGGAGCTGAGGACTGCAGTACCCAGCCATCCTCCATCAGCAGGCTGGACCAACTAGGACATCCCACCAGAATGGGCAGGAGAAGCATGTCCATACCTGTCCATATTGGTCTAGGGATGTAATTTTGTCTTCAAGGTTCTCTGCACACCGTAGTAACACACAGCTCGTCAATTAAAAAGATGCCCCTGGCTCCCATGAAGGCAACACTCATTTCTACAAGCTGAGAACTGTTTCCAGAAGTTGCAAGCAAAAATAACACCCAAGCTACCAGTTACTTCAGTGCAAACAATGATTTCTGTAATGAAGTTGTCTGTAGCTTACATGGAATTGCTTCAAAAAGCCTTTTTCAAAGTCATTTGTAGAGACCATTCACCATGATGAGCATGAAGAGGCATGTCTCCCTCCACACATCTTCACAATGCTGTTTTCTTCCCTGGAAAGCAACCTACCATCTAGCTACTTACACACCAGAAGGATCTTGACCCTCCTGGCATAGACCTCCGCACACCTCTTGTGCGTGAAAACCCTCTCACACATCTTCACAGCAGGAGTCAGAGTCAGTCCCAAAAGAAAAGAAGCCACAGCCAGCTGTAGTAAGCTTTTCACAGCCCTGTTACAGACATACTGGGTCTTCGTTCCTCTAGTAGGGCTGCAAACTGCGTACGACTCCAACCGCTGTCACCTTGCAGAAAAAGCCTTACAGAGAACAACTCTTCAGGTTCAACCTCAGTTCAGCGTGCACCGATTTCGGAAAGCATCATTTGCTCTTCTGCTGCACTGTTACTCATCATCAGGGTCTCTGTCACCATGCCGTCCTCCCCAGAGCTGCTCCTTCCCAGGTCACAGGAACGTGTAGCTCTTCTCCTCGCACCCTGGGAAGCGAGTTGCTCTTCTCCAGCAGCTCGAGCGTGCCACATCTGTTACTGCTCCTTCTACAACTGCAAAACAGTCTTTCTGGTTTCTGCAGCAGAATAGCTTTAGAGAGAGAGTTTAGCAGAGTTTAACAAAGCGCTCTCTGTTGAGGAACAAGGCTGCTCCTGGACTAAACAGCAGTGTCCCCATTTCATGTGAAAAGACAAATGCCACAGGCAAGAGACTGCTGTAGCCATTAGAGATGCAGCAGAATATTTTTACAAAGGTACCAAAAAGTTTTTGGAAGTGATCTTGGTCTTAGGCAACCCATCATGCTAGTGCAGTCAGAGCAATCCCAGTGGTTATATCTCTCTCACTCCAGCTCGCTGAAGCAACAGGTAGATGCTAGTGTCACTGCACGCTGTAGTGAGCTATACTGGGCATCTTTCTACTCCGATATTGCACCACTGATTTCTTCTTGGTTAACTACCCCTTTGCAATATGCATCGGGATCAATGGCTAGCGAGACTCAGGCGGGCAGCATCCATCCAGGTTTGAGATCTGGAGCAGTGGGTTAAGTTTAAGTGTCATGATATTCCCCACCTCACAGTTAGTATCTTCTTCTCATGTTGATATTCGAAGCCTTTGAAGTGTATATGTGCTTGTCATCCAGGAGAAAGTCTCCGGGGAAGCAGTTTGCTACAAATACTCAGCTACTTAAAAATATTTATATATGCTAGGAAAGGATTAGACTTCATTTAGCATTTTCTCTACCTTTAAACCTAATTTAATGCAGCATTAAGCGCCAGCTGCAGCAAATTGGTTCTGAAGTTGTAAAGGAGAAAGACTCTTGAAACAGCAAGATTGTTTAGTAAGGAGAGAAGATTGATTGCTCATTGGTTTCTAGACCGTGTTTTAGTAATGGAAAACTGAAGGATGTCCTAGATGCTCAGTTCAAAAAATCTTTACTTACAGGATACTGTTCTCAAACCAGGGAGCATCACAAACACGCAGGCATCTAGAACAGGTTTAAGTGGTCAAAAGATGAGGCGAGGACAGCCTGCCCAACATACTAGAGAGAGGCATTCAGGCCATAGCTGGGTACCTTCTCATGAGACAAGATCCACATTTTAAGGAAGAACATTGTATTATGATGAGTCTTTGTGCAATAGCCAGAGGGGCTTTCCCAAGCCAGCACGGTAAAGGAGGGAGCACCAGGACTGCAGCTTGCGCTGTCATTTGTGGACAGGAGTGGTCATACCCAGCTCTGAGAGTGAAAGGGTTTTGGCACAGTCACCCCAAGATGGATGGGGTTGCATGAGAGGCTGGAAAAGGCATTAGAGGTGCATGAACTCCATTAGCAGGAACACTGAACTCCTCTGCTGCTCCAAGCCACGCCAGCAGTCCCAGAAGAGCAACCTTGGGGAGCTTTGGAGCTCAGTGAACCACTGTGAAGATAAGAGCCTGATAATGGAAACCTGCTTCTTTGATGTGCACCACACAGTGTGATCTGAATCTGTGTCCCAGCTCTGGTACCCAGAGCAGAGCGCCCCAGACCTTCCATGGATGGGTGTCTGCAGGAGATGGAGCTGCTGGAGCCAGCTAACCAAAATACTCGTGTGCAGGCAACTGGAGCTGGCCCTTAGTATTTGAAATAGAAGATTCATAGCTATTTCCAGGCAGCTCAAGTCTCTGGAGACTCTTGTGTTCCTACTTCTGCCATCGACCTTTTCGACCATTACCAAAATACATCTCCATCAGACAGTTCATATATTAATAGCTCACTTTTAATAAAATTGTTTTTCACAACTAAAACACAGCATGTGTTTTTGCAGCACTAGCCACCATCAAATATTTACTCTGTTCAAAGGGCCATCAGTGACCTGAACAAAACCATTTTTCAAATACTAAACAGGAAAATACACTCCAATCTCTCTGAGCTCAGTTACATCTGGCTCCAAGTTAGCTGGCAGATGGGAGGAAAACTGGTTGCAAATGCTTAAAAATTTAAGCTTCTTGCATTTATGAAGTCTGTAAGTCAGGAAAACACACTCAGAATGAAGTAAGCAGGGTCTGTTTGCAAAGGCACTCAGTTTTCAAAGACACTGAGATAGAAACATGCCCTGGAGAGACATATAACATGTTTACACAATGCAAGCAAGAGGAGCTCCTACTAGTCCTCCTTTGGCCACCACCTTCCCAGCCACAACCTCCAGCCTCCCCAGACAAAGAGCACAGAGCAGCCAGACACTGCAGCCCACCCCCATGTCAGAAGGGTTACAAGAAATGCTCATTTTTATAGTAACATGCAGAAAACCAGAGGCAAACGTGAACACAGAAGTGTTTTATGAAGAATCGCAGCCCACAGATCGATGCTATATGCACAGCAGCGTTTGGGTACAGCTGCCTGACAGACAGGGTTTGCCTGGGTTTGTGGAAACCCCCAGTTTCTCAGACTTGCTGAGATACCATAGCTGAAAGCTGAACCACATGTGGGCCATCGTGCCCCAGCCACCACAGCTATGGGTGTCCACAGTGCCTGCTCCAGCCCAGCTGCAGACCTGCAGCAGGAAGCACCAGGGGCAGGTCTAGGTCTAGAAATGACCAAAGCCCTCTCTCAGGATGCTCGTGCTAGCGTATTTTGGACAGGGATAAATAAGGGATTTGCAGTGACCCATTTTTTCGTGGGAAGCCTTGCTGCCACAAAGACACCCAAAGCTCCCTTACCGGAGGGCGAGATCTGGAGCATCCCAGACACAGAGTACTTCTCAGATGTCTTGGCATAGGTTTGGGGACCCCAGGTAAGCAGAAAGCCCTCACCTCTGAGCTTGTGCGCGTACCGTTAGCATCCTTTGCTTGCCTTCTCTTTCATCCTCTTCTCCCAATTTAAGAGGCAAAGCAATGCTTCTTCCTCTTAAGATGAAGACACCAGGCAAGAACAGGCACCGCTTCTCCAAGGCCATCGGCATGGAACCCCTCAGCTCCAACGCAGCAAGCCAGCCCCTAACCAGCCACCGCAGAAACAACACACCACCTGCAAACCTCCTCCTGCCCCACATGCATCCCCTTATATACCCACCCACCTCTCCCAGCAGCCTACTGGTCCCTGCACCTGGGAAACTACAGCTCCCACAGTGCCTGACCATTAAGGTTTGCAACCCTGATGCTGATCTCAAAGGGAAAAGGCTCAATGCAGGGCTGAAAGCAGGGCTTGGGGACCAGGTCCAACTAGCCCAAGCACCTCTTTCCAAGCAGATTTGTGATTATGTTGCAGAGGTCCCCTATTCCTATCTTCTATATTCCTGCATTTTCACTGAAGGGTCTTTAAGACATAAAAGGCACCAAGGAGCTTACTGAAGATCTCAATCACAAAATGGAAAATCAGGGCTCTGCCAGCTGGAGGGAAGAGTTTGCAGGCCCTGGAAATAGGTTTATCGTATAAGAATTGTTGTTTATGAGCCCTGGGGTGTCAAGTGTGTGCCTCATTGTGGAAAATTGTTTCTACTATTCACTCAGTTTCAGGAAGTAAATTTCCGTGGTTCAGGAGAAACTAACTGTGGCAAATCCCTGATGTAAGGAAAGCCAGAAAGCTTTTTCTATTCCTAATTATGCTGTGTTTCTAAACTTTCCCCTATGGCATGTAATATTAGAGTTCTTTTAGCAGCTTTTCCCCGAGAAAACACTAACAAAGGAGGCATTGTTATACCACTGATGAGCGCTGAAATCACAGTCCCCACCCTGGCCCTGAGCCCACTGGCTGCAGCGGATGGGATGGCTTCTTCCCATGAGATGCCGAGGGCCAGCTTCAGCCTGGTCGGAGCAAACGGGCAGATTTAGAAGAGTTAAATTGGAAACACTGATGGGAGGACTTGCCAATGGACAGTAAATGCTTCATGTCCCAGAGTGCATCAAAAACGTTGTACCAGCGACCTTTCCATTCACCTCCCCCGCTTGACCTAAATCACAGAATCACACACAGAATCACTAGGTTGGAAAGGACCTTCAAGATCATCAAGGCGTGACTCCACCCTGAGACAGCCAACTCAGGTGAAATCTCACCAAAAAAAGGCAAACATTTTAGCTGAACAGGAATATACCTGTTCAGTGTCAAGCTCCCCCCCCAAAGAAGAGCTTCCTCTGTCCTCAAGTGTTAACATTGGTTCCACATCCAGCCCTCCATGCGTGCAACATCTTCTGTGTCACAACGCTCGGCCATCCATGGGGTGGAGTCACTCCTGGATTGATGACTTTATTGATAGCATGCAACCCCTCTCTTGAGGGCTCCTCTCTTGTTGTAAGCAGGATAGCTCGGTTACATCGGTGGCCTGCTCATCTCAAAAGAGAAAAGTTGCTGCCGTGTGGAAAATAAAATATTGCCCATGGGAGACATGCTTAAGAGGTTGGAACAAATTCATTCATGCACCACCAGATCCTTGCAAAACGCCCGGGTTTCGTTCTGTGCCGGTGAGTGGAGGAACCAAGCATTCCCTCTGTATGACCGAACTGTCACTCGGTGCGAAAGAACGTTAACGGTGTACCAGTGTAGCCTGGAAAACGTTATTAAATGCAGCCAGTTATTCTGCAGTTTACATTTTCTGGATCACGCACGAATACTAATGTTAATGCACAAAACCACCCTGAAGTGTAGCCAGGGAGGAAGGGAGCGTTTCCGACCGCACGAGGGATGGTAGGAGACGCGTGCGCAGCCCAGCTGGCTGTTCTCCCTCCAGGGCATCGGGATGCTCTCTCCGCCTCTGCTCACCGAGTTTCCAACGAATTATTTCCCTAGGGAGCATGAGAAAACTGGAGGGACAGAGAGGTGGGATTGCTGAACGAGCTGGCTGTGCAGAGCCCAGGCCAGCGCTGTGGGGTCTTCAGACCTCGGTTTGTCCTGCTCCCTGGGGAAGCTCATTAATCCCAGGATGTCCAAGGGCACCGGAGCCCTTCCTGAATGCTAGCCGATCTCCCACTGCATGTCTCACGGCATAAGCCTGCTTTAAGAAGAGCTTTATTACTAAAAGGGCACAGAGCAAGGTTTTCAGAAGCAACCACCAAGTCCTGGACCCAGTTCAGTGGGAGCCTGGGGTGCAAACCCCTCCAGCTGGAGCTGCTGCAAGCAGCTCACCCCGAGCGGATCTCCGCAGCGGAAGAGGCAGACGGAGAGCGATGGTAGCAGGAACAGACCCCAAAGATTTGTTCTTGAGCCCCTGCTCAGGCTGGAGCTGGTGCTCACCAGAGCGGAGCACTGTGCCGTGGGGAGTTTGTCCCTGTGTGGGGAGGAAGGACCATAGCCCAGATCTGGGCAAAAAAGTGATTTTCTTGGCGCTGTCACCTTGCACGGTGAGCACCTGAGTCCCTAAGACTGCAGGTGGAGGCTAGCAGAGAGGCGAGAGCCAACCTTTCCACCGTAAATCCATGTTTAAAATACTTCCGTGTCAAACAGTATGGTTCAGATCTCAGGCACTTCTGGGGTTCGGCAGCACTTAGGTAGGGTTGAGACATGAAAGTCCATCCCCCCTGCTCAAGCCCTTTATCTGATCTAGCCCTAAGTGTTAAAGGCTTCAAAGCAGAAATCGCTTTTCCACTCTTTCTCCCTCCTTTGATTCAGATCTTAGATAATATCAGCATGGGAGAGAAATTTGGCATGTTTTATGAGAGTTTTTTCTCCTTATCAGGCTCATGAGGGTGGGTGAAAAAGGCATTATTGTACGTACATCCCAGGACCATTTAAATGCATTTATTTTTTGGCAGGACATAGGTTTGGAAATGTGTATTTAAATGATGATTTGAATGGAGTCTGGGTTGAGGAATTCACTGTTTACCAGCAATTTCGTTTTAGTGTTTGCTTATATCAGTGCTGCTGTTGCCTTTGTTGGAGTTTGGAGAAAGCACAACTCTTATTAATGGCCGTGGTGGGTGAAGGCCAGGGTGGTGGAGGAGATCTGCTCAGTGTGAGTTCTTCAGGGTTGAGCATCTGCTTTGAGGGACTTGAAAGTGGCTTGGTGTTTGTGGAAACTTCTGAATACTAAAAATTAGAAGCCTTTTATAGCACCTCAGAATAAACATCTCTAACAATCAAGCTGTGTGGAAAAAAAAAAAAAAATCCCTGACCATGCTGGCCAACCTGATCCTATCAGCTCCACTGAAGTCTCCACTGGGGAACGGCAAGAAAAGAAAAAGAGAAAACAAATTTCAGGTCAGCCCCAGGCATTTTGTTTTAATTGAAAATATTGAAACAAAATGTTTCAGCCTTGTTCATTACTCATTTTTATACGTACTTGTAATTTCATTCTCAGCTGAGATGAACAACAGCTATTGAAAGAGCAGAAAACCCTCCTGGAAGGTGCTTCCTCCGTCAGCTCCCAACACCCAGACGGTGCCAGTTCAGGCCTTGGGAGCTGCTTAGAAAGGCTCACAGAGGTGAAAGCCCCTTCCTGGGGATTAAAAAATGCCTGATTTATTCTGTGTTTGTGGCAGACAATAAGTGCACACAGCACTGGCTTCAATGGGATGGGAAGATGCATGAACCCACCTGCTTATGGTCGGCTGTAGGTATGTTCAAGTTCCTAAAATAAAGCTGTTTACATTAAATCACGACCTAGCCCCAAATGGACACATTTTCTTGCAGAGTGACTTCTTTTCATTCAACTCTTAAATAAATACGTTGGAAGAAGCTACAAGGCTTTAACGGGATCATACTGAACGTTCGTCTTAAAATGAGTCCTTGCAAATCTGAGCGGAGACAAGCAGCTTTTTCCTGTTCCCATGAAGCTCCATCATTGTACAAGGCCTGAGCTTGGTGCCTGCGTTTGAGCTGCTCCTGCTGGGGAGGTGTGAAATGGCGCCTGTGAGAGGGAGATCCATCCATCAGGTACCTACACAGCTCCAGATGAGCAATTGAAATTCCTCCATTGTACATAATTCACTTATAATTATTTGTAGAAGGGAGGTGGAAATGTCATTACAGTGCTTAATGACTCAACCACGGAGTCCTCCTGGGCATTTCTCTTTCTTTCTCTATCTGGCTTTTTTTTTAATAAACAAAAAATGTGCTTGATTGTGAAATTTAAATATTTAACAACATTTACTTGCAGAGCATTTAGCAGCTGACTTTTCAACCTCCCTCTCTATTTCCATTTTCATTTTGTTTGCTGTTTCACAGGAGCACTAATCCTTCCTTAATGTCCCCTCGTGGCTTCTCCTCTCTGTCTCCCTTCCCCCTCTGCATTGTTTGGAGGGTGCAGGAACGTCCCACACGTGTCTCCGTGTTTTTCCAAACTCGTTTGCTTATACGAGGTTCTTCACTATAATGAAAGGATTTCCAGGCACATTAGTCAGTTAAAATAATCACAGGCTGCCACTGTCCAACTGCATGTAGAAAAGAAGAGAAAAACCATTCATGAACCGCTGTGTTGCTCATAGCCCAGACACAATTATCATCTGGATTTCAGGCTTCTCCAAGGGCTGTATATGTTGCCTTCTGTTGCAAACCCCTCAAATGGCAGCATTTCCAGGGACTGGAACATCTCTCATATCGGGAAAGGCTGAGAGACCATGGGCTGCTTAGTCTGGAGAAGAGAAGGCTGAGAGGGGACCTTACCAATGTCTATAAATATCTGCAGGGTGGCTGTCAGGAGGATGGAGCCGGTCTCTTTTCAGCAGTGCCCAGTGGTAGGACAAGGGGCAATGGGCACAAACTGCAGCACAGGAAGTTCCACCTCACCATGAGGAAAAACTTCTCTACTGTGAGGGTGACGGAGCACTGGGACAGGCTGCCCAGAGGCTGTGGAGGCTCCTTCTCTGGAGACCTTCCAAACCCAACTGGACGCGTTCCTGTGCAGCCTGGCCTGGGTGATCCTGCCTTGGCAGGGAGGTTGGACCAGATGGTCTTCAGAGGTCCTTCCAACCCCCACCATTCTGTGATTCTGTGATTCTGTGGTTTGGATGGGATGTGTGGGAAGAGTAAGAAGGACAATGGACCTGAGCCCCTGGTGCCGCATGGTACCCGGGGCAGCGAGCATGTGCCATGGTCAGCAATACCGCTGCAGCTCTGGAAAACCTCACTGACTGCACGAACTGCCCCTCGATTTTCTTGAGAGTAATGGAAAGCACATCTGCTGCCTGTCCTAATGATTTTGTCGATAAGCTGGTCCAGGGAAGGGATTGTGTTTTCAAAGCACTTGATACTAGAGTCTTAGTCATGCCCAAGGAGCTGTAGGTCCTTTTCCTGGCAGGATTTTAGAAGCCACTGTAATAACCCAAAATAAAATAGGGTAATGCAGTATTCCTTGACAGCCATTTCTGATTAAAAAAAACAAGAGAAACAGAAGGTGTTGGGTTTCTCTGACTTCTGAGAGCATTTGACAAGAAGGCCTGAAGGAATGGTCTGCCCATCTTAATTTGCTTGTGGGACTTGGGAATTGAAATATTGACCAGATCTACACCAGTGACTCACATGTGATGTTTGGTTCTCTGAACAGTATTTAGAGCATGAGTCTCCTGTAGACTCCACAACGGAGCTTCTCCCCATGGGGGCAGGACCTGGGGGAGACATGTCTCCTTTGGGTTACATCAGAGGACCTGAACGCTTTCCCCAGCCAGGGATTCTCCTGTCCTTTGAGGAAGTCCTCATGCATGAGCTGAATTCCTCCACTGCAGATGACCCTCTCCGTGAACCTGCACCACTACACACAACACACACATGGTGATGGGTATTGCAAACGGTGGCCCGTCCCTCTGTCACGGGGAAAGTGTGGGAGCAGGGCTTCAGCCCTTTGAACCTGCTGGCAGGTTTAGACCCTCAATTTGCAGCCTCAGGTCTCACTGAGAGGCAGATCAAGTGGGGAAAGGTCCCGGAAAAAGGCTGAAAAGTTGGTGGTGTGCATGAAGGGGCAAGATAAAGGTCTTTCCACCTCAGTGCGGCCATTTGTCTCGTCGGATTATTTTTGACCTCTAAAAGGCATATTTTGTGCTGTACAGTTCTGCTCTTGCCACGGCCAGGTTTATATGTGTTGTCCCAGAAGAAAAGAAATGTCTGTTCAGTTTGCTGATCTCGACTGAGTTTTACAGGGTGAGCATTTGAAACTCAGCCACGGCAATGTGAATGCAAAGTGTGTTAAAAAAGGTAACAGAAGGAGAAGCAGTTGAGGGTTTATTTAATGAATACATTAACGTTTACACTTAATATTATTTTTATTTAAAATGTGGCAGTACATTTCATCCAAAGTCCTTGCCTCTTTTTAGCAGACGGAGGAGGATGTGTAATAACGCTAGAGGACCTTGGAGGTAGATAATGTTTGTATTCAAACAAAATGAAGAAAGAAGCAAATGAATTTTTGTGCATTGTGTTCTTTTCTAATCCCTCCGGTTAATTACTTTTGTGGCCAGAGTAGCTTTCACAGAATGGGTTTCACTATCATCCTCAAAGCCACTGGAGGTGTTCAGCAGTTGTGTTCAGGAAAGGTTTATTGGGTATAAAAACAAGCCACAAAATGTCACTTCTTAAAAATGCAACCCTCTTCTTTCCCCTTGGGAAAGGAAACAAGAGAAGGGATATTACTATGAGTAATGGGATGGAACTGGGGAAGGAAAGAAATCATGCTGAATATCAAGAATAGCTTTTTAACAATGAGATGTATCAGGCTGAGGAACAACGTCCTGGGGGAATAATAAATAATCCATTGTCATCGTAAGTGCACTTAAGCGGTGCTTTTCTACTGCCTATCTCAGGGGGCTCCGGGGAGGACAGAAGCACCATTTCTGTTTCACTGCTGGGGAAACTGAGGAACGGAAGGCTGCTCAAGGTCAGAGCGGGTGATGGGAGCCTGGAATCCTGACGGCCTGAAACCGTGAGATGGAAGTGGTTGTTGTCAAGCACAGTAAGGGCAATGCATAGAGACTGGGTGGTTCTCAGGCAGTAGGACGGTCATTTTTCCCCCTCGGCTGCCAAAATACTATACTTGCATTAGGATTAGTCTTGAGCTGAGAACCCACAAGCAGCAAAGGCTCTGAATGCTAAAGGGCCAGTTCAGCATCACCAAGTGCCTTGTGTCAGTATTAAAGTCATGTAAAGCGGCTGCAAAACCATCCTCCCCACCAGTGTTTTACCTCCACTGCTTTCTCTTGCTGTGTGTAGGTGCAAATGGCTATACAAGTCATCGGGTTACAAAAAGAAGCTGCGGAAAATCTGCCTCTAAAGGATTATTTATTAATACTAAATGCAGTCCTCCCACATCACAACAGAGGTACAGTGCTCTCCTCATGAAGGGGTGGATGAAATTCCTGGCCATAGCAGGTTCCAGCGAAAATCTGTTCTGTACTAAAGAGCTGGGGGCGAATGAAAGGTGCTTTATCTTGCCAACGGTGCAAACTCTTTCGTGGGAGTTACAAGATTCATTAGCCTGGCCTTATTATTATTTATTAACCTGGCCTAGTTATTATTATAACAGCAAGGGAGCCTTTCCTTCCCTGAGTCTTGGTTTAGGCCAAATGTCCTCAGCCGGCGTGAATCAGCTGTGCGATGTGCTGCCTTCGCATGGTGCTCACTGTCTGGGGCTTTGCACGTGGTGACTTTGGGAAGTGGTGGAGTCACCAGCACTGGAGGTGTTCAAAAAACGTGTAGATGTGACACTTTGGGACATGGTTTAGTGGGCATGGGGGTGTTGACGGTTGGACTTGATGATCTTAAAGGTCTTTTCCAAGCTTGATGATTCTGTGATTCTGTGATACTGTGACGTCGCAGCCTCATCTTCCGATGGGAATGCAGCTGAGCATCAGCTCCTCTTCTTCATCTTATTTCTGTGGCTGTTGGAGCATGTTACTCTTCACATTTAAGAGAAGCCTAAAAGTATCCATGAAGGGGCCTTTATGGCATGAATATATCCTGATCAGAGCTGTCTTTCTGCAGTCTTCCCGAGTGGGATGTGAATGCCAGGAAATTCCAGTTGATGTGAAGACCTGATGTTCAAGGTCTCCGCACCATGATGTCATAGGAGATGTACTGGAAGGCAGTGCTGGAGGTGTCTCAAGGTTACCTGAGCCTCTTCTTCAAGTCAATGGAAAAAAATGCGTGGGAAGGACTGGGAAGGAAAGCAGTGCTTTCAAGGGCTTTGTGGGCACCTGTCAAAAACCCCTGGTTTGGCTATCTGATAGAAGTCTGCAAAACAGAAGTGAGATGCCCAAATGCCACAAGGATGGGAGAGGTTTCACTGTTGCCTGAGGCTCCCCCAGGCAGCTGGATATCCTTCCACGTCTTTCCACCGCTTCGCTTCTGGGCCTGGCACGTGAGTACATTGCTTTGCACTTGAAGTCAGACTGGGAAAGCAAAGCACTGG
>NW_010553643.1:24156-32796 GCF_000687285.1 Phaethon lepturus | reverse complement strand
CAGCAGCCGGCAGTCCTGGTGGCTCTGGTTTGGATGCCTTGCAAAGACTCTTTTCAATTTTCACCGTATTTTTATTTGCAGGCTCAAGTTTGGGCTCAGATGTTTCTTTTTCTCTGTGCGATTTGATACTTGCATTGTTGTTATACTGCGAGAAACTTTATCTCCTCACCACAAGCAGGCACTTGGGAATGGCTCCTTTGGTTTCCAGAGGTGTTTTCACTTGTTCCTGGCCTTTGCACCTGCGTTTCACCCGAGGCTCCGTCCCTGCCCACAGGTGCTCACAGCCCTGTTGCAGAGGGAGACATCAAGCCCCACAGTATGGAGGGGACCTCAGAGCTCTGAAGAAAGTTATTAAACATACACATTTAAAAAAAAAATCAATGTTGATTTAAAAAAAACCCGAACCAATCTATCTGAGCCCTCTTCCCCCTGCCGTTGTTGATGGTCCCTCTCTCAAACCTCTGCAAGGTCCAACTGGCCAACGACAGTGGTACAACTTCTGCATCCTCTTTGGTTGCTTCCTTGGGCTGCTCAAGATCTTATCCCTGCAGCTCTTGGTGGCACATGGGGTCCTTCTTTATCTGGGGCTGCACCTTTGCACAGAGCTGGCAA
The DNA here is from genome assembly GCF_000687285.1 of Phaethon lepturus. Taxonomy (NCBI): domain Eukaryota; kingdom Metazoa; phylum Chordata; class Aves; order Phaethontiformes; family Phaethontidae; genus Phaethon; species Phaethon lepturus. The sequence continues at coordinate 32,184 of NW_010553643.1, read as the reverse complement.
ACGTTGTGTACCTGGTGAGAAATGATGACAGAAACCTTTTTATGTGTAAACCTCTATCTTTTAGGCATATGGGAGGTCCCAAAAGGTTCCTTGAGACTAGAAGAGATTTAAAAGCATCTTAGCAACTGTGTCACTCGACATGTTGTTTCTAGTCCTCTGGGCATAAAGAGGAAAGGTTCAGATTTAGTGACCTTTTATTTTTCATGGTAGATGTTTTAATCTGGTATTGGGACACTAGCAACTGAAACGCTAGTTGAAGTCAGGAACTGCTTTAAAGGTCAAACATTCACGACTCAGTGCTCAACACTGACCCAAGATTCATGTGAAATTGGGAGTAGAAGCCCCAGATGTCCAATGTTCTGTCCTACAAGCACCCACAAGGTCATGCAGTTCGCCATGGAAAGGCTGCCAGATTTCCCGGCAAGCTGTGTCATGAGAGACAAGATGGGAAAAGACGGTAATGATGGATATTCGTCCAGAGGCTTGAGTGATGAGCGTGTGCATTTCAAACCTGCAGAGCAATTATAGTGATAAAGAAAACAGTGGAACATTAAGCATTTGCTGTGGCATCAGGCATCAAAAAAGACATGTTCAGAAGCAGCAAAGGTAGGGAGATGATGGTTCCCTATGAATACATTGGAGAGGTAAACATTAGAGAGAGAGGAGAGCTATTTAAGCTAATGGACAATTTTGGCATGAGAACAAATAAGTATAAACTATCTAGAGGCTAAAAGGATGTTTTCATTCCCCACAGAAGGGAATTTCTAGACCAGCCATTCAGTGGTGGGGATAGGGAAAAACAAACGAACCAGACTGGTAAATGGGGTTAATACGGGATGCGAAGGGGACTGGCGGACACAGCAAGAGGGAGCTGCCTTTCAAGGCCCAGGAGGCTCTTTCCTCTCCCATTCCCATATTACAAGGGCACTTAGAGATTCTTGCTTTTATCTGCTTTGTATCTCCTTCTCTTCCCCATGCTTCATCCCAGCATCCATCTCACACCCTTTCAGCAGAGCGCTAGCTCTGCTGGAGGCAGCTCCATGCTGCCGGGAACAGCATTTTTGGTGACGGGGCACGCAACAGCCTCCCTTTGCTCAGCAATGGTGCCAGCTGTGTGTGCCAGGACCTGCTCTTCTGGGCAGCGGGGCCGGTGGGCTGTTTGTGCGCTCAAGGTTGCCTTGCAGACAAGTTCAAGGGGATGTTTAATTCTAGCAGCTTTTTAGAGGGAGAGCTGGAGCAGGTTTCCTTTGCCTTATAGTCAGTTCGCAAGGTCTCAAGCTGTGCCTAATGTTAACTCCAGTTTTATTAGGCCTTTAAAGTGCATTTTTATAACATTTTGGCTCAAACAAATTTACCAACCATATCACAAAGTAGATAAGGAATAATAAAGCCCCAATTCATATGCAGTTTAAAAATTTGTTCTGTTTTATGGCTAAATCAATGGACAGCTTTTTGAAAAACAATGTTTCCTCCGGGTAGAGATGATCTCCACTCTGCACGGTTCAGTGCTGACGCTAGTGTCATGAACATGGAGGTCAGATCCTCGGCTGATGCAAATTGGCACGGTACAACTGATTTAAATGGAGATTCACCACCTCATGAAATAGCCTTTACAGTTTTCGCCAGGTTATCAGCTCTTTGCCTGCAAAGGACCTACTGGGATTCCCTCTGTAATTAGGGGGTGAACGGGTGTCGTTTTCAGCAGAAGCTGGCTGAGGGTGTTAGGTGGAAGTTAGCGGTGCCATTGCCATCCTAGCACTATGGGGAACAAACTACTTGGGAATGAGCTTTGGACCAGGGATGCTCTCCTTAAAACCAGATGCTGCATCATGTAAAGGGCTGAGGCAGGATGGGTGGGAACTGGCTGCCAACAGAGATGGAGAACAAGGACAAGATGTCCCAGCTGGGCGTTGGGAGAAGCACACCAGGCATTTCCAAAGGTGATACCGACCCTCAGCTTGTCGAGATGGGACTTTTCTTAATACAAATATCATGCAGCGCTAAATCCTGATGCCTCTGAGCGCACTTGCAAGGTGCTCTGCTTTACAAGTCTGTGGTTGGCATGTGCTGGGGGTGGTAACAGAGTCTCCACAAGCCACAGAAACACTGACATTTCTTTTTGGTTTTCATCCAAGAGGGTCCTCACTGCATCTGGAGCAGCACATTGACACTGCGGTACCAATGAGTTACAAGCAAAGCCTCCCGAGGAGTCTTTTTTTCCCGCATCCACCCATGAGCGAGGCTGCACGCAGCAGCGTGGAAAGATTCGCTGTGGGTCCTGCCACCCCCGCGCCTTCCCGTGGTGGGATTCCTGGGTCACCGCGAACTCGTTAGTCTCCATTTCGTTGGAGCGATTTGCATACATTGCCCATCTGTTCCTATTCAGCATCGCTCTCTGGCCACATGCACTAGCATAAAATCGCAATATCTCAGCTGCAAGACAGGCAGAAAAATGTTTGCTTAGGAAAAAAACACCACACTTTTTTTTTTTTTCCTGTTGTGCTTACATTTTATGGAAACGTTTATTTTTCTGAAGTTCTGTAAAAGCTTGTTTTACAAGAACCTAAACCTGGCTAAATTTGCCCTGCTTGCATTCCTGGAATGTGGGGGAACCTGCCAACCTTGGCTCTGTGTCTGCAGACCATGTATGTTATTAAATGACGAGCTGCTAACAGCTTCCTGCCGTACAGATGGCAGCTCAACGTCCTTATTTTGATAGCGTCGTCACTCCTGAGGCAGACAGGCTGAAAGGAACCTGAAAGTAATGAAGCCACTGGCAAAAATCCCAAATGACGGGGAGGAAGAGTGAGAGCGTACGCGGCACGGTTATCAGAAATGCCACTAAGTAAAATGAATTAAAATCATTAAAAGAAATTATGACTATTCATTACCTAATGATATCCGCAACTTTTAGACAATCTGGGGTTGTCTTCCATCTATTAGCCTAACCCTACACGTGTACCATAAAACCCAAAGAGTAGTTAATGCGTGTGAACCCTGCGGGAAGAGAGTTAGCACAGCACCCCGCGCAACTGCTGCCTGGCTGCAGTCTGAGTAACGACGGCTTATAGTCTTAATAAGGGCCACACCTGTAGTAACTAATCGGGGTGTTAAATGGCCCAGTTTGGTTAAACGTAAAGTTTAACATCATCTAAGCTCACGTTAACGTTAAGCTCACGACACGTTAATATTCTCAGCCGAGGGTGTAATTCATCGCGTTTTCCTGAGAAAACAGCTTCATCAAAGGCGCTCCTGAAAGGTTTTATCTTCCTCGCGATATTTGTACGCGAGGCAGCACAAACAAATCCTCGCTTCCCGCTTTTCACCTTCGCCCCTTTTCTCGCAGGGCTGTTTCCTTGGCGGCGGCGCGGCGAGATGACAGCGCGCGTCTACGCGTTTAGCGCCGAGCAGACGCCGTGACCAGGCTGTGATCGGCCGCGCGCGTCGCTTGATTTCGAGACCGCCGCGTTAAAAGCGTGCTTCCTCCCCGCACCCGTGGGGCTGGTGAGACGAGGGGGTGCAGACCGCCTTCGCGCGGCACTGCTGGGCGGCGGGACCTGTGACCTGCCCCGCGCATCGCCCTCGGCGCCCTGCGAGCTCCTCAGGCTGCTCGCTGCTTCACAGGGCTGCTGCTTTAGGCCGGGTGCTCCATCCACGCGGAGAAGAAAGATACAGGAGCCCTTCATTCATCTCAGCCTAATTGGCCCTGAGTCCTGCTAATTAGCCAGGAAGCTTTCCAAATGATACAGATATATCTGATCCTTCACAGCAGTGTTTTCCCCTTCTAGCATTTGCACAGTGAGGCGCGAGGTGATAAAGGCATCTGGGCCCTCCAGCTTCCAATTTCTCCATCCACGCGGAGAAGAAAGATACAGGAGCCCTTCATTCATCTCAGCCTAATTGGCCCTGAGTCCTGCTAATTAGCCAGGAAGCTTTCCAAATGATACAGATATATCTGATCCTTCACAGCAGTGTTTTCCCCTTCTAGCATTTGCACAGTGAGGCGCGAGGTGATAAAGGCATCTGGGCCCTCCAGCTTCCAATTTTGGGTGCTGGAAGGTTGCTCGTCTGCCTGGAGGGGTCTGCCCTGGAGCTGTAGAGGGGGGAAAACTCGCTCCTTCGCCTGAAGACAACGGGAGCTGCAGCTCTCCAGCACTCCAAAAGCCTTTGGAGATGGCTGCAGCGGAGTGGAGGCTCCTCAAAGCAAAGAGCCCCTTTAGAAATGCATCTGTCAGCTAAAGGCGTGGGAAGATCATCCTGAGCTTCTGCAGCTCTGCTATCTTTATCGCTAGAAACATTATATGATAACACAAATACTGGGAGTTTTTTGCTCACGGCTATAATTTTTACTTAAAAAAAAAAGTCCTAAGCAAGCAAACTGTTGGAACAGTGTGAAGTTCGTACGAGCAACAAGCAGCTGAGATACGGTGCAGGGATTTTGCAAAACCAAACACGTCTCCAAGAAACGGGGTGGTGAGCACAACACAGAACCCCTCCTTCAACGCCGAGGCACGAAAATGCAGCTTTCCAGCACCCCAGAAAGCCTCCCCGCTGCCCTGCGGCATGCGAGAGAGGTTATAAAAGTCTATTCAACCCAAGCCAAGTCTACCACGCTGTCACACGCTAACTATAACGGTCTGGTTCTCGCCGGGCTGGTGGGCATGGGTGTCCACGCTGGCTCCTACTCGTGGCAGTACTAGTGTTTTTGCTATTTCCGCATACCTTTACGGTGCTTTGCCCATCAGAGGTATGTTCTCCTTTCACCGCTTGAAGCCCTGTGCATCACGATGGGAGTTACGGATCTGGTTCCCTTCTCAGCAGGGACAAGCCCTTCGAGGGGAGGATGCAACGAAGATCACTAAATCGTAGGGTTTTGCCTCATCTCGTTGAAATGGAGGGATTTTTGGTGTTGTTTCCCATTTGTAGGAAGAAGGAAACCCAGGGCCCAGTGGGGATGTTGCTTAGCAACTGAGCTGGACCCGCACGCCATTAAATGCAAAAAGATAAAATGCAAAAAAATCTCATTTAAAACAACCTTACAGGTTTCACCTGACAAAGACCAAGCAGGTCTGCCAGAGTCTACCTGCAGCCTTATCAGCAGGGGGATGCCTTGCACATGGCACTGTTTTGCAAGCAGGGCATTACTCTCTTTCACAGCATTTTATGCTTTGTTAACTGCTTGGCTGCCAAAAAAAGTGCATTAAAAAAATGAGTGCTCCTTGCTGCTTTATTTCTCACTCAGACCCAAATAGGCGTCAAGCAATAAGAGCTTGACGTGCCTCGCAGGGACCGTGAACTTCGAACACAGCTGGCAAAAATTCTTTTTCCACTGAGAAAAGTGCATGTACCCCAAAGCCACTTTTCATGGAAAATGTTCAGCCAGACACACATTTCTGCTGAAAGCCAGCTCCTTCAAAAAACACAATCCCCAAATATTCCTCCTTCTCCTTCAAAATCCCAGGTCCCCACGTTGCTCTCCAGCTAGACCTCGGCTTTCTCAAGAGGTTCAAGGAGTTGATCCTGTGTCGAGGTTTCTCGCTTCCCAAATTTACGGGCGCACACGTGGGCGGGTGGAATAAAGGAGATGCCACGATGGGTATCGGCCCCCGTGCGCGGGACAGCACCGAAGAAGCGGTGGGAGCTTTGCTGGTCGGCACATCTCAAACCAGACAATCTGGGATCATTCCTGATCTGCCTCTGGTGAGAGAGGCTGGATGTCTTAATAGGCCTTTTCTATCTCTAATCTTCAGAAAGCTTCAAAAAAGTGTGACAATGATAAAAATAACAATAAAAAGAATGCTGAGCGGCAAGGCATCCACTGAATCTCAATTGATTTCTTTGGTTTAAGAGCTGCGACCTCTAATCCCGCTCTCCAGATAGATCATTGCTGATGGCTCCATGTCGGCATTTTGAAAGTGCCTCTCTCTGCAAGAAGATGCGCTCAGAGGATTATAAAATAACAATAAGGATAATCCCAGACTAACAAAAGAGGCAGTCAAGCCCCTGGCTTTTGGTGTATTGCTTCAAGTGGGCCTTGTATTTTCTGCTCCTTTTTGCTAATTGCGGTGGTGAATGAACAATCCTGGACGGGGAAAGTGTAACCTTTTCGGCAGCAAATTCCAGGGGACACAATTTGTATCTCTGTCTCCTTCAGATCCGGGCAAATCCTGAGGGATTGAGGAGGAAAGGAGGAATAACGGAGTTTGAGATTCTGTAACCATTGACCTATTCACAGGTGAGCACCAAGACCATATTTTAAGCTTGGCCTCTGACTTGCCTCCTTCAAGCAACATGAAGCTACTCCGTATGTGTCAGTTTTTCCTGATCTTTTAAATGTTCAGTCCACTTGGGTTGAGTAGACTCAAACGTGAACTGAAGCCCATCTGCTGTACAAAAAGTATCGTTATTTTCTGCCTGCCTTCTAGCTAGGCATAGGAGAGATGGTTTTGGTGATGAGAAGATGCAGTGAGTGATGTTAATCCATATTTCCAAGGGAAGGAGGTAAAACTTGGCTGGAGAGGAGTTGCAGAATGACTGAGCGTTGAGAATTCAGCAGCAGAGAAGGCTCCTTTCTGCACGCACTACCAAAACACAGTGAAACACAGAGTGAGCATACGTAGTTGAAGGGCTTCTTAGGTTAAAATCCAGTGTTGTGGAAAACTCTTGCAGTGAAAGGAGAATTTAACACTTTCTCTTTGCCCACTGTAAGCGTGTAAACCTCCTGGTGAGGAAAACTGAGGTCCTTTTCCAGTGATATGGATGAAAACCGACTTGGGGAGGCTGGCTCCAGCTCTAAGAGGGCTACCACCCTTCCACAGTCCGTTTTCTATCCCCCTTTGATGAGGTTGCTACAAGGGGTATGAATTAGGGCAGTGGGTGGAAAGGATTCCCCTGTGGACCCACGCTGATCTCCTGGGAACGCCTGGAGCCTCGGCACGTGCTTTTCCATTATGCCCCCGACCAACTATGGCATCCTATCAGCAGTGCATCAGCAATGACCTAAACGCTATTGAAAATAAGTAACTTCCAGATGGGGAAAATAAATAATTTCTAGATTATAGGTACCTATTTTCTGGGTCTTGGGCTGGAGCGATGGGCAGTGCCGCTCGCACGCCCGTCAGCGCGTGGCCTTGCGGCTGCGTGACGCCTTCGCAAGGTGCTGAGAATTTGAAGCCACCAACCAAGACCCACCAGCAAATTGTAGCGTCAAGACTTTGATTAAGTATTTAGTTAACAAGCCTGATTTTTTGGTGTGTGGCAATTTCATTTGCTGTGAAAACAATCTGTGGAGGAGCACCTGTACAGCCTGAGCGGAAAGAATGAGTATTTAAACTCACATTTCATGTAGCGTGACACACCTTAATTCAAAAGGGAGTTGAAGGAACAATATTTCAAAGCCATAAACATTTTTATTCAATTAACACTTTAAATGAAAAGTTAATTTATTTGGGACATTTAAGTTTAATTTCTGTCTAATTGGAATGTTACGGTATTTTAAATGGCAATTGATTATTAAAAATATATCTGCTCTTTCGAGCCCTAATAAGCTGGAACTGATGAATATTTTACTGCAGAGATGCTAAAGCCTCAATAGATGTTTTTAATAATCTCAATTGGTGTTTAACATAGAGGAATGAGCTGTCATTTTAAATCTAAGGAGACACATCTATTTGCAAATAATAGTGGTGCTTATTGCATAATACTGAAATGCCAGCTGATTTTTTTCCAGGTTTGCCCTCAACTATACCCTGAATTATTAATTAGCATTAAACTGGCAGGAAGAACCCACCTCACGAATCCCTATTAAATCTTCACTTCCGAAGCGGCGAAGGGCTGAGCGCGCAAAGCATCAGCGCCGGAGGTGGGAGGAGAAAAGCGAGCATCTCTCTGGAGGATGCAGCGTTAGGGGACGTTGCTGTCATCTAGAGGGCAACACACATCGCTGCTTCCCGGAAAAGCTGCTTAACGCGACCCGAATTAACAGCGGCGCTGCCGCTCGGCCGAGCGCGCTCCGGTTTCGCCCGCCGG
>NW_010553643.1:15554-24125 GCF_000687285.1 Phaethon lepturus | reverse complement strand
CGTCGCCGGCCGCGCGGCCGGGCGCCCTCCGTTTCCCCCCGCCGGCGGGGACGTGGCCAAGCTGGCGTCCCGCTCTACGGCTGTACCGACTGTGCGCGACGCTTGGCTCTCCTCTCCCCTGGTTGTACCTCCCTGCAGCTCAAGGCAGCATCTGCCTTTTTCAATTATGAATGTTTTCCCAGCTGCCCCACACAGTAAAGATTTCACCTGATCTGTTTCGTAGGAAGTCCTAATTTGAGGATTGCACTGGATATATTTCTCCCATTTCCTGTGATTGCTTTCCCCTAGGAAATGCTGTGTTACCACTGAATTTTGTGTGCCGATTAAAAACCTCGTTTATATACCTAGTCAGCTTTTTGGGGTTCTCTGGGTTCTGGCGGTATGGGTTTTTTTGTTTTTTTTGTTTTTCTTTCCTGAAGGCATTACATGTCACCTTGAGGTGGATTTCTGTGAGCTTCTTTGTCTGCTCCCTCTGCGTAGGTGTGTGTATGTATCAGTGGTGGATGACATCAGGCCATTTAAAAGTTAATGACATCTTTTCAAAGAAAACCTCCATCTGGGTAACAGAGCACATTGTTTTCCTTAAAAATGAAACTTGAAATTTTAAATGGTGACTTCATCTCTAAATGCTGTTGAATGCGGTGTCTGGCCAACTGCATTTTAAAGCCCATTTCTGGAAGTCTTCCACACAATCTGTCGTTCAGTCAGCTTCCTTGTTATGCTTGGATTTGACGTCAGATTTGTGTTTATAACACGGCTCCTGATTGACAAGGATGTTATTTTCTACATGATGCCAAATTCATATTCATATATAAGAGGATTTCAAGCCCTTTTTCTGGGAGAATTTTCCTCGCTGTTAAACAACGCTGTATATTCTATGAAAATGATGTCGAGTTGACATAGTTTTCCGAGTCTCGTCGAGGACGTGCGCTGTACGAGGTGCGTACCAGGACTCTCTGCGCCGGGAGAGATGATCCCCAGGGAAAGCCCTGGCCTCCATTCCCCAGCCCGGCACAGCACATTTGGCACCGGCTCCGCGCCCAGCTCCAAATTCCTGTGATTATCCAAAACATTGGAGCATCCTGAGTCTGCACAGCAATGTCAGGAATCTCATCTGGCAGGATTTCCTCCTGGCTTCCCCCCTCTAAAAAGGATTTCTGGTTCTGCCATCTTCCCGGAGAGCTGAGACCTGCTGCTCGGAGCTTTCTTTAAAATATTCAGCGGTCCAGGGCAGGTCCTTGGCTGCCGCGGCATGCTTCGGGTGGAATAAAGGTGACTTAGATGAACTTTGGGACTTCTCACGCGACAATTTCACCCAAACTGGCCCTTTCTGGAAAGTTTTGGTTTCTTGATTTTGACTTAGGGGAAAACACCTTTCTCTCTGATTTCCCCCATTTTTCATTCCTTTCCCAGTTGCTGGGTGGAACAGGGGTGCCATCGCTTCAAGAGAAATCTCCAGCTGACTGGGAGGACCAGACCCATCAGGGAAAACTGTTCTTGGGAGATTCTGCAAGGCCAAGAGGAGGACAGGAGCGGGTCCCTCACTGTCAGTGCAATGTCTCCAGCTCTGTGTCAGTGTCTCCACGACTGAAGAGACCCTCAGAGTGCAGCTGGCCCTTGCAATATCCATGCTTGCTAGCCGGCAGATATCCTCCTGGAAAAGGGTTTGGGGCTTTTCTCAGCCCCAGGCCCCCAGGTCTGGCATGAAGCACATCCTCCTGGCAGCCCAACACGTATTCTGTGCGGCCACCCAGGGACGCGGACGGAAACGGGTCAATGGCTTTGGCCAATTAAAATTTCAGGAAACTTCATCCTCCCTGATGCCAGCTGATAAGGTGCAATTAAAAATTAAATGTAGCGAGGCTTTCACATTCCCATGGCTGAACAGCGTCCTTTTTTCGGCTTCCCTGAGGATCCCGTTAAAGTCTTATTCCGTGTGCTGAGGTGGAAAAGAAACAGCTCTGGGTGGCAGGAGGGGCCGGGTTGGTGTCCCCAACCGCGAGGTGGCCCTGGGAAAGCTCAGGAAGCTTTACAGGGCATGACCGCCTCCAAACTCCCACGGCGTGCTCATCGCGGGTAAGGTGCAGAGGGCGGTGGCAGGATGCAATCCCATAATCATCTGCAGAAGATGACTCTCCTGGTAAGCAGATACACCGGCTGAGCAAGTGATTGGGGCTGTTAATCACGATTGTGTTCCAAAGCCCTCAAAACCAAGCTCTTGAGCGATCCAAGATGCACAGAGGGAAAAATAAAGCAGCCACGGAAGGAGATGCCACTCGGGCAGGAGAGCTGCCACGGCTGGACGCCCACTCTGCTTCCCACCGCCGGGCGCAGAGGAATGCGCTTCCAGCCTGCCTTGCCGTCCTCCTGGAGATAATGCCGTTCCATTTAATTTTACGTTACAGACATCACAGCATCCATCAGGCGGTTGTAAATTGGTGGAGCTGCTATTCATTTTGCCTGTAGATCAGGAGTGTGTGGCATGGCTGAAGTTATGCTTTTCATGGATGCATAAAATTAAATTCGAACCCATTGGCAGTATCGTTAATATGCTGTCTTAAAGACAGATGTCTGGGTTGACTAAACTCCGAAAATAAATGAATAAACGTTGTAATAAGGTTTCAGCTCTGACACTCCACTGAAGCCAGCGCAGGTTCAATAATTTACACCAGTTACAGCTTTTTCAAGAGCTGAGGAACACATTAATTCTATTGCCAAGTGTCAGCTGTTCACTTGCCAGTCTGCCCAAGAGACCCCCCCAAAATGACCTTCTTGTCCTCATCACTGTGCTAGCTGTTAACGGGGTCTGAGCGTGTTGGGACTGTCTCAGTATGGATGACATCTGGACCCCAACATATGAAGCGTTCCCTGTTTGGCTTTGGGAACGCAGTTACAATGAAATACCAAGCCAGGTAGACACCAGCCTTCAGCCGACGTCTCCCAGCTGAAGACCTGACTCACATGCCTGAGGCTGCAGGGTCTGAGCTGCGAGGTGGCAAAATCAGAAGAGCCAAAGTGACAGTTTTCCAGAAAGGTTGGAGCAACAAAGGTTGGTTGCAATAAGCAGATTATTCTTGTTTGTTTACGATGCCCTTGGCTGTTCTGCTTCACGGAAAGGGCTGACCCGTCTCCACCCATCCTGAGCAATTCATTAGAGGGAGCTGGTCAAGCTCAGGGCAATCGGCACGGCACATTCGCACGCTGAGATAAATGGTGATCGTGACAGAGTGACGAGAGCCGTCCGGGCTGATACAGATGAGTCTGGTTTGATCAGTCAGGTACAGCACCAGCAGTGTGGTCAGGATCGGTGTCAGGAACTGAACGGAGTCTGCCAGGGAGCTGAGGACAAGCTGTCTGGATCCTGAGCCCCGCTGGCAGGGGCAAGAGATGTTGGACCGGCTGGAAGAAGACTGCTGACCAAGGAATGAACCTTTCACCATTTGGTGGGGGCCAGGCTTGGTCAGAATAAAAGCGGTCACTCCGGATGTGCACGCATGGGGGTGCAGAAGGTTATTCAATGATCCACCCACTTCCCTGAGGCCATGCTACTCCAACCAAAAGCATTTGGGAGGGTGGTACAGATCGTAAGTGCTCTGGGTGCTGCTACCCACTGTCTTCAAGTCCAAGGCATTGTCTGTACCTGGGAGAGATTTTGGTGTGTTGCTGAAGAAAGTCTGAAGATGCACCATGGAGCCACAGTACTCTCGTAGGAGGATGTCCCTGTCCATGAGGCTGGATGGATGCACCCTGCTGGCAGGAGATACCAAGGCCCTTCATCAAACCTGCAAGCTTTCTCTATAGCAAAGCTGCTCCCGGCAGGCTTCTGAAAAGCCTTCCCTGGGCCAGCCCACACAAAATACAAGAAATAGAGAGGTAGGATGGCGAATGCATCCTTAGATGTCCACAGCATCTACAGCTGAGCTCATCCTTGAAACTCCCTTGCTAGTCTGTAGGAGAAAAAGGCATTTTTAGAGCATGATTCATTGACCTATTTTAGACAGCTCCATAAGGACAAGATGAATCACCCTGTTGGGTGCCCACTTCTCTCCATTCATGGGGAGTTTGGATGACGAGTGCAGACAAAGGCATTTTCTCCCCGACGAAAGGGAGGTGCGATGAGTGTTGCACTTGGTGTCACTGTGGCAGGGGCAGGTTGGAGCAGCCCTAAAGTGTGCTGCAGCCCCATCTCATCTGCAAAAGAGGGGGGCAAATAGTCTCCATTCTGCTCTATATCTACCCCTCTCCCCAGTCCAGGTGTGAACTGCTGCACTGCTTCCAGCACAAGGGCCTGCTGTGTGTTGTGGTTGCTGAAGGCTCTTGCAATGCATCAGACATTTTGGGCTGTCCCCCTTCTCTCTTGTTGAACACCGTTAAGTTGCCAGGCTGCTCTTTGAACGGTGGTTCTGCCATGTGAATTTGCAAAACTGGGCTGAAAATTGAATGCAAACAGCTTTTCTGGTGAATTCCTCCTGCTTGATACATCTGGCCAGGTTGGAGAGGTCATAAAAACAACTTCTCCTTGGGCATTTTGGCACTTCCAGCCCCCGCCAGTGAACAGAATGAAAGCAGGAGAGGTATTTATAGATAGAACTGTGCAAGAGCTCGTATTAAGCTCCAGGTTTCCAAACTCCCTCCTCCAAGGTTGGGTTCAGGTCTTGTCTGAATGTTCATACTAATCAAATGCTACTTGCACACATAACACCTACCACCTTCCACAGGAGAAGTATGAATTCATTAGCAGGAAATGTTAACAACCGAGGGAGTATTGTTTTCTGCATTGAACAACCACCAAACCAGTAAAAAAGAGAGATGTTTTAATTTGGTGCTGGCACAAGGATTCAGCCCTCCTCTTGTCCATAAAGTCCTTCCTGCACAACCCCTTCATCCAGCCTTTTGCCCAGGAGGGTTCCTTTTACTTTTTCTTTTAAATAATAACCTTTGCAATATCTCCCCAGTTTGGCAGGTCAAGAAAGGTTTGTTACAACAGCTTTCTTACTGCTATAGCCTTGGCACAAGTAAAAGCCAGGAAATTGGTTTTAGAGGCTGGTTTTGATGGACAACATGTCCTGGACACCAATTTGTTTACGCAGTGGGTTGCTGGAGCTGAGCCGTGCTGCTACCGTTGCTGTTTCACACAATAGTGTGTCAATCAGAGGAAGTAAAAGCACTTGCATTTTCTTCTTTGTCGGAGAAACGTGTAGACATCAGAACCTGACTGCAGTACCCAGCGCGCACAGCTCGGCACGGGGAAGCGCGCCTGCCCGTGCGCTGGGAGGGGAAGGGTTTGCTCGGGGCTGTGGGCTGGGACACGTCGCGGAAGGAGGGAGCGCTCCCTTTGCTTTGGCAAGCGATGCCATCAGGATCTGTGCTGAGCTGGGCACCCTGGGGTGACCCGTTGGGTCTCAGGTGGCCAACACCAAGGGCTCGTGAGCTGCTCTGCCTCCCAACAGACCATCGCCCCTGGAGAAGCACTGGGACGATGCAGATTCACTTGCAACGAAGTTGTGGGGTTTCTTCCAGCAACGCAACGGATTTCATTCTCGATGGCTAAGTTGCGAAGAAGGCAGAAGATCAAGAAACCACCAAGCAAGGCCAACTCAGTCCCAGCTGGAGGCTTCCAGCCATTGCAGAGGGGAACCTGGCTTCCGAGTGGCGCGCTGAGGACCAGCCTGTGCCCAGGCTCTTTGCCAGCAGTCACAGAGGGCAAAGCATTCCCCAGGCTTTAACCGAGGCAATTTTTTTTCAAAGCCGGGCTCATTGCAGATACATAGCTGGCTCGTCTAAGCTGGTCCTGCCTCTCCCCCTCCTGCGATGAGGAGGCGGGCAGGGAGCTTCACGTGAGCAAAAAAAGTATTATATGAATGACGTCACGTTTGCAGCAGCTGCTAGAGCACCGATGGGGTCGGTGCCGTGCGTGCGAGCCGGGGAATTGCTGCACCCGCTTCAGCCCTCGTGTTTCTTCCAAGTCCTAAAGCTGGTGGAAACCCTGGGTAACCAGCCCAAGAGTTAAACAGAATAAAGTAAAAAATACTCCCCTTATTTGATGTGATTATAAAGCAAATATCGCACCCGTGAAGGAAATGGAAGCGACAAGTCCCTTTGCTGCACGATTTGCAGAAGTAACACTTAACACAGCGCTGCCAACTGATGCGTCGTGTGAGGCCGCTCACGGGCGTTAAGTTGGGAAATTGGTGGCAGTACGCATTAGCTCAGTCGTATTTCATTACACGGATTTTGCCAGGATGGGGTTTTTCTCTCTGTCTTTCATTAGCAGGTCCCCGGGGGATGTGGCGGCAGATGATTAAGACGAGCTCTGTGCAGCCGAGCGGGCCAGATCCACGCCGGGAGCATGTGCCCGGGGATGCCCTCCCAAAGCAAGCAAAGATAAGGGAAAATCAGGCATTTCTGGGTGCTGTCTGTGAAGCAAGGCACATGTGAACCCACTGCCCTTCTAATATTTTCTAGCAACATCGTTCCCGAGAATGGTGACAACTGGAAAGTTGTATGTTATCCACTTGTATCTGTATGCTGAGATTTTTTGACCATAACCCTTTATTTTTTTTCTGTGGGCAGCTTTTTTTTTGTTTCCTCAGACTTGCTGATGACTTTTTGAAGATGTTTCCTTTTCTTAAACCTATTTGCTTTGTCTGGTCATCCAATCCTCTCCTCCCTTCTCATCCTCGCTAAGAAATCAGCTGGAAATATTGATTTCCCATTCTTCAGAGGTGTTAATGATACAGGGTTGAGAAAAAAAGGGGGGGAACGGGAAGAGACAGATTCTTCCACCTTGCCCACTATTCCTATATTCACAGCATCTCAGTTTGCAAATATTCTGATGAAAGCCCGTGGGATAATTATTGTGGCTACAATGAGAGATAGTGGCCAAATCGAGCCCATAAGGGACGGACCTGCGTCACAGCTCCTGCCCATACTATTCTGAAACAAGCCTTATTCCATGCTTCAAGCAAACCGCATAAGCTTACCTGTGCTAACAGCTGATTACCGAGGAAAAGCTTTCACACTTTGACCCCATGCAATAATTGCATTAGAAAAAGATCTGTGTACGAGTTTGATTTTTTTCACTCCTTCCAGTAAATGTCTCTGCTCAAATATGCTCCACTGTGACTTCGGTCTGATTTTTTTAATATATAGTTGTTCTTAACTAGTAAAAACAGTTACAGCCCATTAGGGCGATTGTTGGGTGAGTTCAGTATATCTCAAAGGCTACTGATGCCGAAACCCTCGGTGTGGGTGAGGGCATAAGCAATAATGAGTGGTATTTTTCTGGCACAAAGCCCAAGAAACTTATAATAAAGACAAGATTTAAAAAAACTTTGAGGAAATCAATTTTCTTTCTTTTTCAACGTTCCCAACTTCAGTAAAATGAAACTTAGTTTAGGCCACATCTGTGATGCTGGGCTTGAAAACACGCTTTGCAGCTGGCGTGGTCGTACCGTGGCTCTGCTCTTCCGCCGGGTCAGCATCACGCCGAGCTGCCCTCGGCCCCTCTTTGCAAATCTCCTCATTAAAGCCGGGGGCAGCTAGTAGGAAGCTGATTTACCAATTAGTATAATGTGAATAAGAGGAATGTGGGTGTCCTTACTCCAGAAGGATCCCAGGCAAAGCGGGAAAAAAAAAATACCCAGTTTTAATTCCAGTAAGATTCATTTTGCATTTTAATTAGAAAGACAAAGGGAAAAAATGGAGCAAGTATGGGTTTTGTTAGCAGCTTATAAAACCTTTTGGAAATTTGGCTTGTGCATTTTGTCCTTTTTGTCGGCAGCAGCTATAGGGGTGCACTCAAAAGGAAAAAGTTCAATATTCTCAAGAGATACACACGGGTGCTGTGCTTCCAGCTGCCCATGGATGCCTTTAAAATAAAAAATTGGTGCAGCAGAGAGAGATTCCAGCAGCCTCACAGCAAGTCCAGGCAGGTGGTTTGTCCTGCTCCTCTGAGGTGTGTAAAGCCAATTTTGCAAACAGATGGGCAAGGAAATTCCCGGAAATCATGCAAGTATACCTTCAACAGCAAATACTTTGGGGGTAAAAGCAGAGGTTTTGGTTTGTGCTCTCGTCCAGGACTCAAGTGCCCATGGGCTGCACGGCAGAAAGCAATAATCCTCTGGAAGTACATGCTTCTCCACCACCTTGACTTGACTGCTGGCCAAAAAATAGCCCAACTGCCATTTCCAGATCTCCAAAGCTCCTTGACCCAGTTCCCACTGGGTGCCCAGGCCCCCCACGCCTTCACCAGACTCAGCTCTTGTCCCTCTTGAAGCGAATCTCTTCTCCCAAATAACTAGTGATAGGATGAGAGGAAATGGCCTCAAGTTGCACCAGGGGAGGTTTAGACTGGATATTAGGAAAAATTTCTTCACCGAGACGGTGGTCAAGCATTGGCACAGGCTGCCCAGGGAGGTGGTGGAGTCACCGTCTCTGGAAACGTTCAAAAAACGTGTGGATGTGGCGCTTCAGGACATGGTTTAGGGGACATGAGATGGTGCTGGATTAATGGTTGGACTCGATCTTGAAGGTCCTTTCCAACCTTAGTGATTCTGTGAATCCCTCACC
>NW_010553643.1:4931-15533 GCF_000687285.1 Phaethon lepturus | reverse complement strand
TTCCTCTTGCCCTTTGCTTCCAGACATCAGCAGGAGCGCTGCCGGCAGCAGCAAGGCTTGGTGCTTCCAGCTCTGCTGCCTGGGCTCATCTCACAGTCCAGGCTCACAATTTCCCATCCACCTGCAGCCTTCCAGCAAGGCTCACTGCGTAGACCGTCTTCAGGGACTTCTCTGTCCCAGTGAGTCTTCACTGAGCATATGAAAATGGCAATTTTTCTGAAGATTATAACTTGGTGAAATGAGAAATTATTTTCCCAGGAACACCACAGAGCACATCCATGACACAAATGTCAGCCTTTGCCAGACTCCAACAAAGAGAATGCAGTTTGCTTTATAGATTTGTCAGAATTTGGTTAACTTGAAGATAAACTCAAGTGGAAGAATTCATTAATCCCTAAAATATAATTTATTTTTCTAAAGCAAGAGATTTGAAGGGATGAGAACCTGACCAAGACTACCTGTTAGAAAGTATTGTTAATAATTCCTTCCTATAAGTTACCACAAGTAATGTAGATTAGAAGATTATTATTTGAGTTTTCAAGTATCAATTACTATATTGGAATACATTTGTGCAATTACCGTTTCTACTCATTCCACTGCATTCTATAAAAACAATTTTTGTTCCTTTCACACAATTGAAGTCCTTTATGAGTTGCAATAGCTAAAACTTGTGATTCTTTAATTTTATTTTTTTACTGCAGAAGGCAATAGAATTTTAAGACAAAGGTCAGCTCCATTCCTTCATTTTTAACTGCTGTTGCCTTCTTGTCAATGTGGTTAGCTAATGGGTAGGGAATCCCTGATCTACTCAGGGAGTCCTGCAATTAATGTTGCAATGTCAAAAGGGGGTTGCCTATAGCAACGTTTTCATTTGCCTGAGTGCTTTTATGTGGGTTAACAATGAAGTACTGTCAAGGTGTATGTAGGATGCAGAAAGCACCGTGTAACAATGCAGCATAATTAAAAGTCATTTCTTTCAAAAATGGCTACTGATATTCTAACTGAAGAAGAAAATAATGATAAGGCTGCTTGCTGGCTTCCTGACCTCCAGGCTCCTCCTCTTTTTTTTCTTTATTTGTGTTAGTGGCTTACAAAGGGCTCCACGGTATTGGGCCACATACTACTGATCAGTCTGAAGAAGTGATTTCAAAACTTCTTGGATGGAAACCCTAAAAAATAACCCGAAGAGTATCAACGCTATGATCAGCACCCTGGAAGTGTGCTCCACTCCTAAATATACATTGATTGACTCAACCCATCGGCCTGAACAAAGAGTAAAGGTCAAGAGCTCTTTCCTGCATGGAGCCAAGGAGGTCCCCAGGCTTTTTGGGCAGCTGTACCATTCGCCGCCAAAGGGCTGGGCAATGGCCGGCTGTGGGTGGGGGAGCGAAGGTCGCTCCGGTTTTCTGGGCACAGTCTGGCTTGCTAAGCCACGTCGTCATGCCAGAGCATTTGGTTTGGGAACCACGTACGGGGGATGCTCTTCTGGCTCTACATGCATCTTGTAATGATGCGGGCGAGAGAAGGTCCGAGAGATTTGATCTCTTCTCTGCTGCTGGCAATGCTAAAATCACTACCAAGCGCCCAGGTAAGGCGGGGGGGCTTGGGCAAAGCTCTGCATTGCAGGGCTGCTTTGCGGGAACCGAGACATTGAACATGGCGTTAGTCGAGGCTTCAGACAGCGGAAGCTGTTTCCAATACGCAGAGTCTTCCTCCAGATCATAAGTGAAGCACTGAAGGGTGAGTCTGGAAAAAACCCCACTACTGGCAGAACAACTCCACAGCATTTGGATGCTGTGACATCCACACAAATGATGCATCCATGGAAGAAGTCCACGTGACCGCTTCCCCCTGCCTGTGGGGAACATAAGGGTAACTTTTCCTTTCATTAAAATACACCTGCTTTGAAAAACTAATCTTCTTTTAATAAGCAAAACTCGGTGTCCTCTCCAGCAACCTTTGCACATAGTATTAATTAAACATGGCATCCTTTGACAACACATCAAGCTGGCAGCAGGAGGCAAAATATGCATTGACAACACCTGAAAAGGCCAACTGCAAACACAGATTCCCAGTTGCCACGACTTCCAGCATCTTTTCTCTCTTTTTTTTCTTTTTTGAAGTTCTGCTGCAATGTCACTTACAAAGCAAAATATGTGAAGAAAAAAAATGCCCCCAAAACAAGCTGCAAATTTTCTAGTGGCATGAACAAGACAGCAGTGACTGGTTAGCCCTCGTTTCATCTAGCATGGGTTCAGTGGGTTGGAAGAGCAGCAAGGCCATGAGCTGATAACTGCCTGACGAGGACTTGCCTTGGGTGTGCGGGAGGGAAGAGAAGCAGCTTCAGCTTCCCCGGGGAGGTGTAGCAGCACTGTTGTGGCAGACACACAAGAGCATTAACTCGCTTTTGCGGGATTCTCACCTGCAGCTTCACTCATGATGTTCCCTAAAGGTTGCTTTCCATGAGCAGCCCCATGCCCCGGCAGCCTGAACCACCCACTCCTTCCCGGCAGACCCGCATGGCAGGCTGTGCATCGCTCTGCTGTTGCTCTCCCACTGAGAAAATGCCCTTCATCCCTATGGCTTTCCAGGAAAGAAATAAATTCTTCCTTCTTCCCATCTCTCCTGAGCAGGTCACTCATCTCCCATCTCAGAGAGGACCTCCCCCAAAGCCCCACTTGCATAAAAGTCATGGAGTTTATAGTCTCTCTGCAAAGGCTTTAGCTAAAACTGGCTGAAACCAGTGGAAAACTCCCTCAATGTTGAAAATTGGAACCCAAAATAAGAGGCTGAACCAACAAAGATTCACTGAGGTCTGGCCCTATTGTAACATCTTCCTATACAGCCAGGAAGCTGATAACGCCCTTCAGCAAATGCACGCAGGAGTGAAGGACAAACTTCGGAAATTAGTATCAATCAAATATTCATTCCATTAATAGATAAAAATAAATGTGTTGCTAGCCACAGCATTGGGATTTAATCATATAATGCAACATACTGAAACCAATTGGCTGCCAAGCCCCGTAACACATCTGAGCACTGTGCCTACAGCACCACACACGGCAGGAGTGCCAGAGACCTCCGGAGGACTTCTTGGAAAAAGCCGTGTCGTTACACAGAATTTTGGTACCTTTTGATCAGGAATTTGTAATTCTACATGCTATGCAGTGGTATTTTCACTATAGTAACAACCTGTGCTATGAAACTTCAAGTCCTGCTAAAACCTGCCTGGGTTTGTGTTTAACAACTAATTCTGGTTTTATGCCAATAGCCTCTGGGGTGAGGTTTTCCTGTTCTGAATAAAACTGAAAACCGTTTCCATATGGGACAAACAACCAGAGAGGAGCGGAGGTCTGGCCGCTGCCCAGATTTTCTCCAACCTGGCTACAAAGGGTTGATCCCCGATAGCCTGCACCGCCGGCAGTGCCTCGGATCGGCATTGAGCCCGGCTCCACGAGCAAGGAGGTGGGCTGCCGGCCACATGGCATCGCCGGCCACACCGCCCACCATCCCTCTACCAGCTCTGGTCGTCGGGCAGCCCTGGGGCACCCACGCAGCATCACCAAAATAACGCCTGGGCGAGACGGCGGCTCAGCAAACGGGGCTGGTGCCTCCATTGAGGGACACGATGCAATGGTGGGTGATGTAAAATACACCTGGAAAGTAATAAACATGCTGGGTCCTCCTTGTTGGCAGACCCAAGTCTTTTTCTGTAGTAATAATAATACAAAAATACCGAGTGCCCAACTTTACAGAAACCAAATTAAATTGTTTCCATAATCATTAAAAGTATCAGCTACACATAAAGATAAAAAAGGACCCACTGAAGCCAGAGGTTGTCAAATAACCACACCAAACCTTCTAAAGTACAGAGACTCTTGGAGTCAGCAAACCTTTAAACACCGGTTGCCACGCAGCACCGGTGACATTAGATGATGAGCAGCTCGGCAAGCGCACTGAATGCGGTAAATACAGGGTTTCGGTATTTATGTATCACTATTTATTAAGGCATTTCTTTATGCTGTTGACAGTCCCTGATAAAACAAGGACAGGGATGCTATTAAAAAAAAATCAGATCTGTTCCTGCAAGGAAAGATTGACTGGGGCTACACAGACATAGCATGAGCTATATGGTACAACATATGGTCCCTACAGGTCTTGAGGTTGCCAGAAAAATGAGAGATTGTCCCAGCCAGCAGCCATCTGCCTGGAGTGAAACGTGTTTTCACAGGGTAAATAATTAAGCTGAGATACGTCTTTCAGATCACAAAATGTGGAGGGCAGATCTGCATAATTTTGCATGAAAATGACAAAAAAACCTTGGCTGGGGCAGGGGGGAGCCATCAGGTTCCTTATCAGCAGGCAGGTGAGTGGATTTGGGGTGGGTGGTGCCTGTTTTACTTCAAACTTGCAATGCTTCTCCAGCAGTGAAGCTTTTCTAGTTTTAGCAAGGTTACCTGGGGTGAGAAATAGGGCCCTTTTCATCTTTTCAAGGCATCCCTGAAGACAGCATTTGCAGAAATGATGATTAGAGCACAATAAGGTAACGTTTTTTCCTGCCAGACTTATTTCCCCTGTAGTCCCAGTTTTGGAAACTGTAATTTTCCAAAACTCAGCTTTTCAGGTGGAAATTCTCATTAATTTGTGGTAAAGCTGTCAAGAAAAAGGCATCATTAGACCCTGCAAATTAGTAAAGATGTGAACCTCTGGTTATAAGAGATAGCGATGGTTCGGGGGAGTTCAAGTCCTCATAAACCCAAGAAGCAGCACCTCCAAAACACATTGGGGTGCGTTGCCTGGAGTTTTGTGTACTGGAGAAAAAAGTCCATCCTTGTTAAGCGAGAAGGAAAATAAAGACAAGCTCTTAAAGAGTTTGCTTTGATTATGAAGGAAATAAAGGCAGGGATTGAAAGAGTTCTCATATGGAGTGAGTATATCTGCATTTGTAGAAAATCTGCACATACAGAGATAACAGCACAATTTTACATTTGAGAGGTGACAGCATTCTATAAATATTGAAATGTGATGATGTTGAGCACCTTGTGCCTCGCAAGTCCTGGTTTCTTCTCCTATTCGCCTTGTGCTAGGTCCCCTCCCCTTGCCATCCTGGGGATGCGTCTTGATCCCAGCCCGGGAGCTCTGCAGTTCCTAATCCACGAGCATCTCTTGTGCAGCCCTTCTTCCGAGTCAAAAGGGATTTGGTAGAAGGTCAGTTTGGCTTCATAAATTAGATGGCAGTTTCTTAAAGGGGGAAGAAAATACACCGTGTTCAAATAGCCTGTGAGACTCAATGCTGAGGGACCAATACATTAAAAAGGTGATAAAACGCACGCCAGCCTGGGCGGAGAGCAACGGGAGGGTGTTACAGCCTGCCCATCCTTCACGAAAGAGGGAAAATCTGCAAAAGGACAACTAACCCGTGAATAGTTTTGCCCGTGTGGCTGTAGGCAAGCAGGCAGCTGGAGCCAAGGCTCAGGCTTAAATCACACCCAGATTTAGGTCAGGAGACTCTTTTGTGGAGATGGGAGTAGATCCAGGTTAAAAACTGGATAAGCATCAAAGTGGTGCGTTCCATAAAGCCATCACCTAAACACCCACAGCTTCAGGCTGGGGGAATCACGCAATCCAGCTGTCGGGCCTCTGCACGTGATGTCATTAGCTTTGTCAGAGATGATGCAAGAGATGTAAGGGCATCAAGATGGGTGTTAAGAGCCTGCGTAACTGTGGCCACAGTTATGGCAACTCAGCTGGTGAGCAGTTTCCAACTGCCCGGGGATTTTTTGCAAAAGCAGAAACGCCGTCTGCTATGATGCAACCTAATGGACTATTTATACAAACAGGATTTTTTATTTCCTAATGCTATCTACCATATTCCGCTTGCTGGTGTTCTGCACTGGGATTCCAGCAGATGTGAAATGCAAGAGAAAACTGGCACTAAGCTGGCATAATTTGCTCCAGCACAGTTGGTGGAATATGGGCAAAATGTATTTGGCTGTTTCTGCCTATTAGCGCTCGCGGTTGGCCCGTGGCATACTGATGAGAGCATTTCCAAGAGCTTTCGTGTGCGCAGATGTGATAAGATGCTAATTTTTCAGCATTTCCACAGCTGGGTTTGCTGCACAGCAGAGCAAAAAGGAAACTGAATCTTTTTGAAAAGTCAAGGGACTTTCAAGTGACACAGTTCAGGTCAAGCTCTGCAGCGGCCGAGCGGGAAGGCAGTGGGTTGGGCTCAGCTGCTCGGGACCTGCTCCCGACAAACCCCCTTTGAAAGGCAATTCAGGGGACACCAGCTTTGCTCCTCGCCGGGTCACGGCAGCTCTCGGCTCCAAGGGCATCATCAGAAGTTGCACGGCAGCCAGAAGCCAAGATAAAGGAGATGCTCTGCATTTCTCTTCCTTGATGAAATAACTCCAGTGCCAAAACCCTTTTATTTATGTCTTAGTTATCATGAACTTGGCTCTTCTCCATTTAAACGTGCTGGTTTCCACAGAGCTGCACAGCACACGTTCCTTCCCGTGCGACCTGGGAGGGAGTTTTGCTTTATTATGCCAAGCACACACAGACCCCTACTACAGCAGGGAATGATAAGGCAGCCTTAAATCACAGCAGAGAAAGCAGCTTTATTTCTAATTCACCACTATTATTATGAACTGCTTTCCTAATTTGTTCACTTCTCTCATGACTGAGATATTTAAATTCTACAGTTTCAATCCTATTTCTGTCCTTTCTTGTAAGGCCAATTCTTTACGTCCTCTTAAATCTTCTTTGACATTGTCTGAAACACCATCAATGTTCATAGTCAAAATGATTCCCCAAAATATACCTATCTAGGTGGTATTTACACCACAAGACAAGCCATCTCCCTGCAAAATTTTCCTGCATTTCTTTTCTCTCCACTGCCTGTATACCCTCGGCTACCCACACATTATTTTTCTTCCATTTTCACTATTTCATTCTCTTGTGGCAGCAGTGACTTAGTTGTGTTAATTGTGGCAAGGGTTTAGTGTACCAACCAATCCATAACAACTGTCCTTTCTGCTTGGCTTCATCATACAAAGCGCTCCTTATTCTGGAAGGTCATTTGACTGTCTCCTGGTGATTATTCAGTTGAGTATTGATCTCAACATCATTCTGCATTTGTGCACCTGCCCAATGCTTTCTGCTAGCTTTATGTTAGTACATAGCATTGAAAGAGCAACAAACAGCTTTCAGTATTGTTGCTTTAATGAGAATAGGAAAACTGGAAGAGGTGCTAATTCTTCAAAGGTTTCCGAAGTACAACACTGTTCTCTAGGTGTTTATATTCTGCCTTACTTTACTGCTAAATCCCTTTTCATCCATTCTCCCAAACTCTAGGAATAGATGGACGCACCAACAAATGGCTGGTCAATAGGTAAAGGGAATTGTTACTCTCCCATTACAGGGAATAGCCCTAGGAAAGGCTGGTGGACAGCGAGAAACGGGTAGAAGAACACATTGTCCACCTACACCAAGCAGCAGCTTTACCCTCACAGGGTCTCCTTCACTGTCTCCCATCTCCCACTGTCTAGTAACCTGCCTGCAGTAGGGATTTAGCAGATCTGTCCTGGACTAGCAGCTTAGGACAACGCTGCTTGAATTAGGTGGCTCCAGACACGCAAGAGCTTTATTTCCCCCTTGCACTGGGCTTAAGGGGGAGGAAGAAAAAAAAAATAATTGCCAGAGATCAGAGTTCAATTACCAAATAAGCAGAAAACAAGTTAAACCAAGTTCTTTAGCAAGGCATCGGGATCCCCTCTTACCTGTCTCCTTGGACATGGCTCCCTTGCCGCCAGTCCTCTCCCTCCCTGCCCAAGCTGGCCGGAGCAGCGCGCGCATCCCGAAGCTCCCTGCTGCAGCCTGGCTGCATCAACCACGCGCCGGGCTGGCGCTGAAAAGGGCACTAATTACCATGCTTGTAGGCTAGAGCAAAAGCAATTAAGCCTCTCCTTTTATAGGGATCTGGAGACACTCAAAACTACTAACCATGGGCACCTGCTGGAGGAAGAAGCAGGCAGGACCGTCCTGCGTCTGGGCACACAAGGGTAGGTTGGAGGAAATATGAGAGTCAGGGGTTGGCTAATGAGGAAAATTAAGAAAATTAAGTTCAAGAATGTGACTTAACAGCTCAGCACACGCTTCAGGATGACCTTGGAAATGGTACTGAGCCAGCTTTCACCTGCCTTTTGAGGAAACAGGCGTGTATGGATGTTCTGAGGAAATATCCCACATTGCACCTCTAGGTATACCTGATGTGTTTCGTCTGCTTCTCCTGATTGAGGAAAAAACCCAGCCAGGCCCCAAAGATTGACCAGCTGCTCAGGCTGAAGTGACAATAACCCTGCCAATCAGTTTAAAAGGGGGATGCTGCCCTTTACTTTGCCCTCTGCAATAATCTCTGGCAAAGTCAGATGGTCTAAAAGAAGCAGGTGAGAGCTATGAAGAGGGAAAGGCAACGACAAGGAATGATTCCTGCCCTGGAAAGTGCTGGCTTCTCAGCCGCGGGTTTGACCATGCCCTTTGTGCCAAGGGCAAGCAGGAGAGGCAGGTCTCCCAGGTGACCTGAGAGTGATGGACTTGCCCCCATCCAGCTAAAATATCCCCCATTTTGGGTGTGTATCCAGAGATATTTTGTGCCAGATGCCCTGAATCCCCAGTGCCCAGGCTGAGCGCACAAGGACGTGGGGCGAAGCACCAGGACTGCACCCCCAGCCGCTGCCCCCGCCGTGCTTTAGGGCTTTTGCTTTGCAGATGCGACCAGGAGGGATGGAGGGATGCTGCACAAGGCGGGCACAAAGCTCATGTCCCTGCCTCCCGGGAACGGGCTGCGGGGATGCTGGATGCGTGATCTGCTCCGTGTCCTGCTTCAGCTTTGAGTCTGGCCTCCTTTATAGCAAGAGATGGGAAGGGCGAAAGAGTTTGCCGTGCACAAAGGCTGGTCACCGGGGCAAAAACATTGCCAAAAGCAGGGAAAGGGTGTGCTGTATCAAAGTAACGTGGGGAAAAGACAAGCGAGAACAGCGCCTGGAGAAGCGCAGGACGCTGCGATGGCCGCTGGCAGCCCGGGGGGGCCCGTTGCAGCGGTCCCTGCTCTGCCTGCGGAGCCGCGGCAGAAATAGGTGTGTTATGATTTATGCAGATGCTTCCTGCCAATTAAGAGGCAACGTGCTTGCAAAACGCGCAGGTTTTACACTTGGAAGTCAAATGTAGTCGAGGGGATTCTCTTTTTATTGGTCGTATAGTGCATGTACGTGAATCCTCCAGTAGAATATTTAAATGGTAATCCTTCCCGGCGCATTTTAAGAGAGTAGTTTTCCTTCAGCATCAAGTAAATGGCAAAGAACTGTCAGAGGAAGAAAGGAAATATAAATCATTCCTGCCACGGCGATGGTGCTTTTCTGCAAAACCCAGCCTTACGTGGTCTTGCGTGGCCCCTTTGTGTTGGGAACCCTTTTCCATCCTCTGATACTTGGGGTGATGTGGGGGAGAAACTGGGTGCCAGGGGATGGACGCGGGGATTACGGGTGACACAAGGAGAGGTGGGACCCAGACACGTGTGACAGAGATAACAGCGTGACCGGAGAGGGGGAGAGATGCCCCCGAGGGAGACTCTGATGAGGTCAGCCTGGGAATCCTCATGCTGTAATGAACAGCCAGCTGGTTTCTATAGAAACACTGAGCCAGGATTTAACACATTAAACAGACAAGTTTTAAAGTCAGCGTTTAATAAAAAAACCAATAGAAATACAGTGAGGGAATCCTTATCACATGTGCGCCCCAGAGTGTGTCAGCAGTCTGCTCTAACACACTGGAAAATAAAAAAATAATAGACAATAATAAAAAAAAACACTTCAGAAATTACTCAAAACAATGCCTGCAGTTTCACTTGCCCTGCAGCGCACATATTCTTAAAAAGTCAGGACACATTTTTTTTCCTCTATAATTTCACCACAAGATTCTTTTTTTTCAGTCCTGGAGATACTCACCCATACCAGGCTACTAAGAAAACCCTCTGTGGCATCCGTATTTGCGCTTCGGGAGAGACGATAAGATTGAAACAGCTTTTGAGCGGATGACATGTGAGCAGATGGGCCAGCCCTGACCTGGTCATGGGCACCAGGCTGTCCCCTCAGGGAGGGACAGTCACCTCTGCAGGGAGTTTGGGCAGGAAAAAAAAAAAAAAAAAGTCCTTTGATCCAGTGGCTCGTACCCGGGACGAGCTTGTGCCGCGTCAGGAGGCGGCACCAAGTACTTTGGGGTATCAGGTAGGAACTAAGCGACCAGGCAACACCAGTGCAGTCCCCGATCCGGGGGCATATAGCAAAACAGCAGGAAGGAGGAGCCCGAAAACCTGCCCCTCGATGGCTTATAACACCCCCGTTTCTGTTGACACAGACGTTCAGCCTCCCGAGAGGTCAGCCAGGCACACTTCGCAAGCACTAAGACGATTTAAAAGAAATACAGAGGGTTTTCTTTCATTTTCCTTTAGAGCCTAGCGCGACAGCAGCCGCTCTGACGTAACTTGTCCTGTCGTCTTGCCCGAAGGAGCGCGACCTCGAGCTGGGACGGCGTGAGATGCAGTCA
>NW_010553643.1:1508-4903 GCF_000687285.1 Phaethon lepturus | reverse complement strand
AGGAGGACGGCTGCCCTCTTTAAAAGTGTCAGCAAAGTGAGCGCTGCCAGAGCCCCGCGGCACGGCTCCAGGGACGGGCGCTGGGCCAGGGGCACCCACCGGCCCACCCGTGTGTCCCTGGGTGGGTGTCAGGGTCCCTGGCAGGAGCTGGCTGGCTCTGCGTGGGACTGAGTGCTGCCTGCCCCGTTTCCCCCCACTGTCCTGGGCCAGCATGGAAAAGTTGCAGCCCCAAATTGCTGCTCACTGGGCAGGGAGAGGAGATGGGACCAACCAGACTGGTCACCATCATCACCATCAAACCCAGCGTGCTCCCATCTAGCCCCTCAGAACGAGGGGGCTTGTTCATGTGCCTACCCTGATCCATCTCGGTGGTCGAGTGCCCTCGGCATAGGGCACGTCAGCGGCGTTTGCTGAGTTTTGAATTGCTCCTGGCCTGTGTCTGCTTTTGGGTCACCCTCACAAACCCACGCCGTGATACCCCGCACCCTCACTGAGAGCCGGAGGAGGGAACCTCTCCCTCCGGCAACCACAGACACAATAAAGACCTCAACGTTGCTCAGAGCGTTTGCTGTTTTCTGCCTTGTTTCAGCAAAGCTCTTCCCTTCCCATGACCCGCCGCAGCTCCCGCCCCGGGCTGCTCGCCCAAGCTCACGGTCGGTGTCACAGCCCTCGCGTGGCACCGAGGTCCCCCCGGGCACAGCGCACACCAGGGGCTGGGGAGGGCTGTCTACTCTGAACTTGAGATCTTGCTTTCCAAGCACAGGCGTGGATAGGAACTCGCAGGGGATAAGAGCAGGGCTGACCGGCTCTTTTGCAAGAACCGTTTGCTAAATTACAATATCTCCAGGATTCTCCAGGAAACAATCGAGTCGTGTGACGAACTGTCGCCGGGCGGCAAATCCCGCTCACCGGGGAGTTTGCTGAACGATACAAAAATCAACCCCGAGTAAACGGCTTTCTTAGAGGTCTCGTCTCTGCAACGGAGCAAAGGAGGGGGCTGGCTCCCGAGGATGGTGGGAGCCGCTCCCGCCGCCCCCAGCCCCGGTCCCACGACGGGCACAGGGCTCCGGCTTAGCCCCCGCACAGGATCAGGCTCAAGCTTGCTAATGAGCGTGCCAGGCTGACCACCGCCTTCCTCTGCCCTCTCGGGGGATGCAAAACCATTGCAGAGTCAATCGCGTAAAAAAATGAGATTTTTCACAGTGGTGAGGGAAAAAAAAAAAAAAGGCAGAGGGGAAAAAATAAAACCATCCTCGAGAATCTTCTGTGCAGCAGAAACCCCCAAATACACGATGGCAGGTAAAAGTGGGAGTGTGAAAGATTTTCGAAGGAGGCATTCTTTTACAGTATTGATGATCATAAGAGCAAAATAAATCATCTTTCTTTTACCATAAAAATGTTTTACACCATTCAATTAAAGCCTCTGAGATAAAATGATTTCTCCTGGGTGTTTTCCTTTGCTCTTCTCTTTCTGTCGGAAGTCATTTCAATATTTTACTATGTTAGTAATAAAAAATACATAATGGCTTGCCAGGCAATATTATTTCAGCAGCTTGCTCACTATATGAAGAAATTCAGAGCAGTATTCTGTTTCGCTTTACACTGGAGAGAAAAACACGTGCCCGAGAGCCAAGGGGCTGTGACAGGAGTAGGTCGTTTGCTCGGGGTTGCCACGAAGGCTCTGGGTAATCGGGGAGAGCCAAGCCGCTGTCTGTCCCCAAAGGCTGTGGGTAAGGCCTCGCAGAGCCACGCTTCCACTTCTCCCCCAAAGTAGAAATGAAAAAAAGAAAAAGAGACGTGAATCAGCATTTCCCTAAATATTAATAAACCCGTGCTGCCCAACTGTATCCTTTAAAACACTATATGCTTAAGTGGTCCCAAGTGGAGCGGTGTGTCTTTCCCCTAGTGTTAAGAAGAGCAATAAATCTACAATTACTTTATTACTCAGTCCTACTAAAAAATGTGTTAAGCCCTTCTAGCAAATTTGAGTTTCATAAAACAATTACCGGATTGCGACATTAGAAAATGTCTGAGCCAAATAAGATGTCGCTGGATACTTGTTCAGACCCCACGCGTTTCATTTTGACACTGATCCTCTACCGTCGAGCCATGGTGTCACTAGAAAGGAATTCCTTAAGTTAAAAAGGGTAAGGTACGTCCAGGGTAAATATCGGGAAAAGGGCTTGCGAGGAACTGTAGGTCGACACAAGAAAGGCTCACGTGTTTCAGGAATGCGTGTGCGTATGTATATAAATATATATATATATGCACGCACATACATATAAAAAAATCTAATACTTTCCCGCACATCTTTTAAGAAAACCCCTTTCTGCTAGACGTAACGGTGTTTTCCCTTCCTGTGCGAGAACAAAGGGATAAGAAGCCCCTTAGGAAACAAACAGCCCGTTATGTCATGCAAAGGCGCCATTAATAAAGGATGAGCGAAGGGGAGGGCGGAGGCACAGGAAGCAGAAGCAGAGCTCTGAGCCTAATTAGACCGTTCTCCAAAATTTCTCAGGAGGTGCTTGCTGAGGCTGAGGAGGTAAATATTTTATAAGGGGAGCTCCCTTCCTCTTCACGCTTCTCCTTGTACCCTCTCCCAAACTAATTACTTGCTTTGTAGAGGGAAAACCTGCTAATTTTAGCCTTATGGGGCCCTGCGTGGAAAGCAAGGGATGTTCCTTGGGTGACCGGGAAAAGCATCTTGGCTCCCATCTGACAGCAGGGCCGGCTGTCGCTGGAAAAGGGGTCTGTGCAACGACCCGGCAAGCGTGCTGTCCCGCGCATGTGGGGTGGCCCCTGTGTGTGGGGCAGGAGCCGTCCCTGGCAGCTGGGGACAACACAGTGCCCTCCGGTTCCCACCGCTCGTCCGCCGGGCCACCCTCTCTCTCCCGCGCACGTACATCCACCCCTGTGCTCTCCCACCCCGGAGAAGGGAGAGAGGAAGTAGCTACCGGGGAACTAAAATTATTTAGATCAGCAGGCAAAGAAATAAAGACAAAGAATAAGAGGGAAGAGAAGGAGAGAAGGAGGAAGAAATACTGCAGCCTCCCAAATTAAAGTCACTTAGAAATCCTTCTGCTCTTTTCCCAAAAGCAAGGTTAAAAAAAAAAAAAAAAAAAAAAAAAGAGAAGGCATTTGCAGCTCTAATGGAAAAACATCCGGCGCCAGCCAGGTCGCACGGGCAGTGCCTGAACACGGGAACACGAGGTGCTGGGCATGGCTGGACGGGCAAGAGCGCCGAGGAGATTTCCTCGACCTGCCCACTACTAATGAAAGGAACAGAAGGGGCTTATACGCACCCAGCTCAAAGAACTGGCTACACATTGGTGTTCTGGCATGTCCCCTCATGCCTCACATTCAGCAGCAGCTCCAAGGCCAAGGGGAGGCTGGGG
>NW_010553643.1:0-1450 GCF_000687285.1 Phaethon lepturus | reverse complement strand
CGTAAGTAGCTGCCAACAGGCTCCGGGGAGGGGAGCGGACCCCGGGTCCCCAGCGAGCCCCGGCTGCATCCGAACCACGAGGCTGGGGGAGACTGTGCAGATCTCAGTTTCCCCGGGGGAAGCTCAGACAAGCTTCTCCATCTTCCCAGAAGGGTGCAAGGAGTCGAACCAAGGGTCCGGACGAACCCCGCCCGGCAGTGGGAGCCTGGGGACCAGTAGAGACCAGCAGCGGTGAGTCGCTGGTATGAGCACCCTCATTCGCTCTCTCTCTCGTACTTCAGCACACGAAATCCCAGCCCGGGGACCCCAGGGAGCTGGCAGCAGCCCTGGCGCACCCGGTTTTGTCCCTTTGCCAGGGCAGGTGCTTCCCCCCTTAGCAACACGGCACCGAGGCAACAAGCAGCATGAAAAGCAGCAATTGCAAGAAGCACACAACATTTTCAGGGCGTTGGAAAGTGTTTTTTTGTTTTTTTCCTTTTTTCTTTGAAAAGCACTAAGAAAAGAAGGAACTGGGCCAACGAACTGATCAGCGTGGGTGCCTCCCTGCCCTTTGTTCGGGGAGTTTTGCAGCAGCCCTGTCCTCCTGAAGCCCAGCCGATCCAAAGGACTCCCTAACTGAGATGTAACATTTCCCTCCACTCAGAAAATCCGCACTGGTATTTTAACAGGATTTCCCATGGGTTGGCTATAATGTGGATTAAATAAAATAAAATAAAAAAAACAACCAACCCAGCCATCTTTTCCCTTTCAGCTGCGGGCACTTGCTCAGTACCGCGTGCTTTTATGCTAGGGAGGAGATTTGGAAGCTGTGAGGTTGCAAAGCAGAGAAACGGTTTGGTCTGCGAATGCTCGCCGATTCCCTGTGAGCTCCCGGAAGCTTACGGCACAGCTTTCCGAGCGAGACTGAAGAGCTGCCAGCGGAGGAGAAGGCATTGCACCTGACGGCAAAACACCTTCCGCTGACATACGTACGCGCAGATGATGAAGAGACGGCATCTCGGCAAGGCTCAGCATTCTCCTCTTTACTGATTATGAATAATAACTAAGTACGAGTTGGGGGTGAATTTTTCCCTCATCCTCATCCTCATCCTCCGTGGGTTTCCCCAGGGTTTCCACCTCCAGCTGCTCTTCACCTTGGCCTGATGCAGAGCTGTCCCCACCGAGAGCGTCAAAGCCAGCAGCAGCGAGCCGGACCCCCGGGATGGTCAAACCCCCCGCTCCGGCCCCAAAGCCCCCTCAGACACCTTTGCTTTGCCTGCTTCCCTCAAAGCGCAGCACAACGCGCTTTTGCCTTGACCCTCTGTGCATCAATAGCTAAAAACACCCGGCAGCAACACCCGAACAGCTCCCAGAGCCCTAATCCCCGCCTTACAATTACACTTCGGGCCAGATGAAAAATTCGTCGCTATGGCACAGCCACGCTCATTAATCCCCCCAAAAGCCTTTCTTG
>NW_010553642.1:0-7500 GCF_000687285.1 Phaethon lepturus | reverse complement strand
CCACCCGCCCATCACAAACCGCCGGCCGCCGCCGGCCAGCTCCTCCGCACCGCCGGCCCGGGAAAACGGGGAGAGGTGCCCGCAAGCTGCGGCCGGGGCCAGAGACTGGGGACAGGACCCAGCGCGTTTGCCTCCAGCCCTTGCAAGGGAGGCGTAACACACCTTCTCCTCCCTCTGCTTTTCCTCCCAAGCGGGAGATGAAAGAAAGACCGGACGAGTCGCCTGTACCCTGAGAATGAAACACGTACATCTGTTTACGTGATCCTTCACCACAGTAGCAATAAGACCAGCTCCTCGTGTGAGGTACCCAGACAACGGCAACAGGGAACTTTCTGGACTTTTCGCAATATTGTCTGGACTCGGAATGGCTTGGAGAAAGTTTTTTATTTGAAGGCTTTCTTTGGGAGGGTTTGTAGCGTTCAGCTAGTAGTCCTAAATTGCTTACGGTCAAAAGGATAAGACACTGAATGTAAGAAGCCCAAGATGGCAGGCTACTTCTTCATGTTTCCATACTTCGTGTTTGTCACGGTATCATTCACCCCTTGCCAGAACCTCTTTAGTGAAATCAGAATACCATATATTTAAGTTGCTGGACCCGTCTGTAAATGCTTATAGAGGGAATTGTGTTGCCTTATTTCAGAGAAAGCAGGATTCCCCTGCACACAAATGCATATAGTGATCAGGTGTTTCTCCATTTCTGGTTCCATTCTTTTTCTATTGAGAAACCAACATGGTGCAGTATGTTTTCCAGAGTACCTCTCTGAATTTCCACCTCACGGCCCATTCTTTAACACCAAAGAGCTTTACTGAGATAAACAAGTGATTAAATAGTCTTACGTGTGTATAGGAGAGGGAAGCTCTTTAAAAGCTCATTTTTCGGAAGGGTGCATGGTCTCAGACTGTTAAGGAAGTGCTAACAGTTGTCAACTTGACCTTAAAAAACTTGCACTGCACTGAGATCTGGGAAGTTATGTATTCTGTAGTCATATCTTCCACTTTGTTCGTTAGCAAGTAATGATGCCTAGCAACAGTTTTACACTGAGCTCCCCCATCTCCAAAAGATGTCCAAGCACAGTACAGAATCAAATTACACAGTTACATTTTAAAGTTCTGTCAATTTGTATGATTTAGTATCAAATGAACATCATGTATGTCTCCATGCCTTTAGTACGTTACTTGAACACTATCAAAGATGTTGCACTGGAATGTCCCCTAGGACAGGGAAGCAGCTGAGGTGTGTTTCTGGTGGATGAGTAGATATTTCTTTACTGATTTTTTATTGCTACTGAAAAAATACACAATAGGCAAAGGTGTTACCACTGTTCTTAGGGCTCAGTGCATATGAACTAGTGATGAATGGGGAATGATTCTCAAAATATTTTGGAAGTCTTGCAAAAAGGAACAAGTCATCATTTTTAAGGCAGGACTAAAAATGTCAACAAATGTTCAAAACTTGCATTTTTTTGTTGGGGAAGGAAATTTAAAAAAGCAATTCTGACAAAGTAAGTAATGTAAACCCTTCACTAAAGCAGGACTGTAATCCAACCTGAAGTGCTTTTGCGTTAATTGTGACAACTGACAGCTCTGTACTTTCGACAAAACAGACTTGTGATTGTAGTCTTGTTCCAGGAAGCATTGTAGGAAAGATACACGTGTCTTCCCAGCTTAGCAATTAGAAACTGTGAAAAGAGGTCCCCTGGCAGGTGTCGGAATAAAGCGCCTGTCTGTACATCACGGGCTTCCAAGTCTTTGCCACACTAGTACATTTGGAAAAGCTGATCTCCATGTTTAGAAACACCAGCTGCCATTTTCCTCACAGAACCCAGCAACATGGACATTACGTCACATCCCATGTCAGAAGCATAATCAGAAATGCCAGTTCTCACTATTCTCTTCTGGTTCAAGTGGTTCTGAAATGAGCGACCAACATGTTGGTAGGAAGCTGGTTCACAGGGGGGCTTAGCATCACTCCTCTTCATCACACAGCAGAAATCTTTACTAAACATGCAAAAATTAAACTCAGGGTTCAAACCCCATGAATAAACCACTGCAGTGGATAGGTCTATATGCCACGTAGGCTGAAGCTCATTTTCTGTCCATTTTTTAAAAAGAGAAAAAAATTCCAAGCAGAAGCCCCTGGTTTATTTGACCAACTATATACCTGAAAAATTTATGATTAAAATCATAAGAACTGCCAGATACAATGTCATACTTCTTTTCTTCTGATTAGTGCAGCTATGTTAATTTGTTGGCTTATGTAAATGTAGTGTCACCTTTTACAACATTCAGTGGCAGCTCACATCTAAACCTAACATAAATGGGACAGAACTTTGTAACTGGTCTATGGGGCTGGAGCTCACACACAGAATGGCCAGAAGCCTCATTACTTCCAGAACAAAAGGGCAAGAGGGACTCTTCAGGAAACACACTTCAGAAGAGAGTGAAAAGTAATACCCTAAAATATCAACAGGAGATCAAGGCTGAAAACCATCTGCAGAAGGGAAGTATTTTATTAGAACCAGAAAAAAAAGTTTTTCTGTGTTATTCTGATATCCGTCAAGGCGGTAATTACAAGTACTCCTAATGCTAAACAAAGCAAAATAATGTCATCTCCAAGCAGGGTTCAGAAAGTCAGCAAGTTTTTCCTCTCGCTGAATTGGTAAACAGCAAGTTGTCCAGCTTCCCCAGCACATTCAGCATAGGTCTCCTACTGCATTCTCCTACCTCACAATTTTTTTCATAGTTATATTAACTCAAAAGCAAACACACAAGCCCTTCCTCTAGCAAAGCAGACAGCTTTCTTATTTGTTTCCTCCCAATTATTTCACAGAATCACAGAATCATTAAGGTTGGAAAAGACCTTTAAGATTGCCTGTTCATCCTTTCTGAGACAGCATAGATTTCACAGGTGCCAGTGAATAGTTGATGAAACTGCGTGCAGCCCCGACAGACAGCTCAGACTGCTAACCGCTTCATGTCCTGGCCCACTACACGCTCTGTTAATTTGCTTGCACACATTTTTTCTCGTGATCAACAAGACATTGGGCTTCTCTCTGAAAAGCTAAACTCCACCTCCTCTAGAAGGAGCCATCTGTGTTGTTTTGGGTCAGCCTACCTCTAGAGTTCGCTTTGCAATACGAGAAAAATCTGAAGGGATAATGATTTTAATAGTGCTCCTTGATAACATCAACAGTCGGTGATTAAGGAGAGGAAATGATACCCAAGGAAGGCTTATTTAGTTGACAAAACATTGTGGTTCTGTCGAATTCAGCAAACATGGAAGATGTAGAGAGAATTTAAGGAGAGAGAAACTTCCAGTGCTACAAGCTGTGAAACATAGCTCTAGAAAAACTTGCTCTGTCTTATGTTCTACAATATATATTTTTAAGTAAATTTTGTATAATCTAGAGGGTAGTGAAGAAGTAGTCAAAATATGATTGCAGAGTTCCAAAAACAATGGGACATAAGGTATGGAGAAGGCAAGCTGGTAGTGACAGAAGTTAGAGACAGATTCTATCCTGACTTGTAGTACCGCTAAACACTCACGATCACATTTAAAATAGTAATTTGGAAAGTGAGACTTATTTACGTGGCTCAATACAAAAATGTTGTGACAAAACCCCCATGCAGCTGCCACCTAGCCTTGAAGAAATACCTGGTTGGATGACAGCCATCTCTTGCAGTAGCAAGTCCTTCATTCCTGTATTTGCCCCTTCCTACCTGAAAGTGGCCGCATGGCTTCCCTAGTGTGTAGGGTCCCTCTCCAGAAGGCAACATGTATCCTCACAGAAAGTGCATTCCCCTGCCCAGTGCATTGTTATGGGCCTATGTGGAAGTCAGAGGATCAGATGTACCTTGACTGAAGTCTGTGTATTTGCGTTTTATGTTACCCCTATACCATACTTCAGCAGCTGGAACAGCGGAGCCAGGGCTTTGTTTGATTTGGATGAGAAATTTTGTGTAGTGGAGGTGAGTTGCTGTTGTTTTAAATGACGTGGGCTTGGTTGAAGCTGATTCCTAAAAAAAAAAAAAATGTTGGATAACATTTACTTACCAGATGCCAGCAAAAAGGCATTGGTTTGAACAAATACCGTAACTACTAATTTAGTTAAATCTATCCAACTGTGAAAATATATTGGCATGAATAAAAATATATAGACATGAAACGCATTGCATTTTTTTGTTGTTTGAAAAAAATTGGCTTCAGTAAGGAGCAATTGAAGTTTGAAAATATGCTCCCGAGAAGAAATGTGTTCATTTCCATAAAACATATTGGTGTGTAAATATACAGTATGTATCAGTTCCAGAGCAGTATTATGAATTCAGTGAAATTTTGTTCTGTGTTAGTTAGTAAGATGAAACAAGTAAAAGGAACTGCATGCTGCTTTTACTACATATCAAATATGTGTGGGATGAGGTCCCATTTATAAAGCAATTATAAATGTGAGATATTTTGCTGAGTTTTGGAGGAGAAAAAAGTCTATAAAACAGCACTGTCAATGCAATTCCAATGAAAAATGAACCAAGGTCAAACCAAACTGGTATCATTCTTGCTTAGAAGTACCTAATGTAAACTTTGAGTTGGTGAAAATAATTGCAGAAGAGAATTACCAATAGTGAGTGGAAGCAGAATATCTTATTCATAACCTGACCTCTCAACCATACCATTTGTGGAATGAAGATACGGAAAAAATGGTGCTGGTAACATGGTTCTCCATACCTTCTAGTTAGGTCCTCAACCTCCTAAGTGTTTGATAATTAGCAAAAGCGTGTGCTTTCCTATGTCTTCTACCCATCAACTAAGAAGCAACTACTTTAAGAAATTTTGAAGTTGCTTACCCCAAACCACAAAATTATAGAGGTATATAACTTTAACATGTCTATAACTTTGTTCACTTATCATTTAAGTACATATAATGTACATTACAGTTTGCCATAAGAACATATTACTGCATGGAATTAATTAGAGACTGTTTTAAATATGCTTGGACAAACATGTTTACATACAGTTTAGAATATAACCTAGCTAACATCTTTGAAATATATATTTATCCCATTTTTATTGTTTTGTTATTTCTGATGCTTTGTCATTTTTAATTGCTCTGTTTTTATTACTTATGCACAGATTATGTGATATGTTGGAAAAAACCTCTCTTGCACCCTGCTCAGGTGACAAAGACATATTCAAAAACTCAATAAGAAGGAAGTTGTTCATCCTGTAGAATCCATTTTACTTTCTTAAGAGGATCTTTGATTACTGATACCAGTAGGTTTACAATTATTATCTCACATGTTCTGGTAATTTAAAAGGAGGCTCTTAACATTTAGATCCAGCATTTGGTTTTTTTTCAGACTAAGGTTTTCACATTAGTGCATTCTTAATTGAAAATGTTTCCAAATACAAGTCAAAATATTTTGGCTGATCCAGAGTAAGACTCAAGGAATTGAAGAAATACATTGGTTTGTCCGTACTAAAGAATCCTAAGATATTTCTTCTAGCACATCCATGCTTTAAAAAAAAAGGTTTTAAGACTTGACAAGGCCTTTCTGTCAAGAGTATTTCTTTTGCTGTCTCTATGAAAATCAGCCCAAGGCATAAGCCCCAGGGAAATGAAAAAATGCACACAAGTGACTGAATAGATCAGAGCCTTTAAAAATTTCTACACATTCTGTGTCTACTAAACATTCTCCTAAGAGTTAGAAGATCCTGCAGTGAAATAGCCATCCAGACATACTGGATTATTATTGGTCTTTCTAGCAATGAGAATGAGATTGCAATTTTCTCAGGTGGTGTAATGTTAGCACAAGTAGAAGCAGAAAGAGTAGACTCTGCTTAGCTTGTGTCTAGCCAGGTTGTCCTTACTGAAGACCTACTCAACTGTGTCACGGCATGCACACCAAAACTCTCTTTAACAGGAAACCAGGCAATATGAGAAATTGCATACTCCAGTATTTGCCCTGACATTCAGTCAGGATACTGAGGGCATTAATAAGCCTTAATGGTCCTGACCAGCCTCACCTGGGGTCTCCACCCACATCCATGCACCCAGAAGCTCTGTTTCAGCTGAACTGTGTTAGATGAGCACAGGTAACTGTGCTGTCAATCCTGCGCCTGCCTGGTCATGGAATATTTTGATCTAGATTCCAGTCAGGGAGCTTGACCTTAGCCTGCCTCATCTTATGGACCTGCCTAGTGATCACTGATGCTAACCTTGATCTGCAGAGTGACTCCACAGTGTGATCTCTGACCTGCTTCATTACCATGGTATTGTCTTACTATCTGGATTCTTGGTTGGACTTTGCTATATCCTCTGAGTCTGTCCTTGCTTGTGTACTATGGGACTGTGCTGTGGCTGGTGACCCCTCTGTCCTGATGGCTCACCTTTTCTTGGGGAGCTCTTGTTGTTCCCCAACAGATGTGGTCTGAGAGACCACAGTACCCAAGAAGTGAGAAATAGATCCAGGTTCTTGGTTTCAGAGATCTGTGTTGTCTTTTAATCTACTGACACTAGGCAGAATCAAACATATGTCACCTGGCCCAAAATAAAAGGAGGAAAAATAGATAAGGGAGGAGGGAAAAATATATTCAGACAAACGGTTTTTGGAGACTAGCTCTGGAAAAAGCACAAGTGTGATGGAATGTCAGGGTAAAAATAGAACTAGAAGTTGAATGGATGAAAAAGGCTGATCACACAGGAAATGTGTGCACATTCCTTCTGATGGAATGGAAACATTCCTTCTGATCACACAGGAGAAAAGGAGTGTGTGATCATCCAGACAAGGAGTTTATGACCAGCAGAAGATGGTTTGGCAAGTAAGAAGCATAAAATAAATCTGAAAACAGAGTAGAGCTTCAAAGAGGAACTGACAATCCTCGAGCACAGAAACTGGGCCAAGGAGCAACAGGATGGAAAGCATGAGACAAGAGTAGAAAAGAGGTAAAAAAGGGAAACTGTGTGGTGATGAAGAACCAGAAAAGAAAGTCTGGCAATAAAAAATCATGAAAGCAGGAAAAAAAAAAAAAAAAAAAAGACATGAAGCACTGAAACAGAAAATCAAGATTTGAGTACTACAGCTGACACAGGATAAGCTGAGAAGCCAGAGGAATAGAAAGGATAATGATAAAAGTAGCTACTGGTGGATGGGACAGGACTAGGAGAGCAACAAAACTTCAGGTTTTAAGACAAAAAGAAGAAATGTCTGTACCCAAATTCATTTATAGGGACTGAAACTGAATGTATCTCACTTTCATTAATGCATCTGCTTTTAGTAAATATCTGACATTCATGATAAAGCATATATGAGTTTACTGTCTCCTCTAGGGAATAGTCATTTATTATACATCTCTAACTGATGAGCTCAAATGAAAAGGTGTAAGGTGAGTTTAAAGACTCTAAGCCTTCTGGTGATCTGTATGGATATCAATATGGTAACATTTTTTCGCCTCATTCACTTTCATATATTTTAGGGAATCACAGAACCATTAAGGTTGGAAAAGAT
>NW_010553641.1:0-23138 GCF_000687285.1 Phaethon lepturus | reverse complement strand
TACCAGAACCTTGCCACACAAGCCCAGTACAGAAGTTTATGGCAGAATTACCATTTTTACATCAACGTGGTCTGGACTTCATCCCACGCTACCAGCCTGACAAGTTGTAACACTGGACAGACAACTTTGCTCAGGTCTGTAGGTAAAGGCTGTCCTCACGCACATGCGTTGAAGAGTCCTTCCCTCTCCAGCCAAGGCTGCGCTATTCAAAATCCCAGGCACCAGCACGCACAGCGACGGCAATGATCTCCACCTAACATCCAGTAGTTCCACCGCTTCCACTAGCTCACCGCCCATGCAGCAGAGAGGCAACAAACCTAAACTGCGAAGGAGAGCTGCGGACACACCAGCTGTCCCTCGTGGCCATCATTTCTCACCTCTCAGATTTTACTGCTCTCCTCTTTTTCTTTCCATCAGTGCTGTTAAGTACCGAAGTGACAGAATGCCAAGGACAGAAATGAAGAGTATCTGATGCAGAACCGATTAGGCAAATAAACAGACAATAAAATTACCCAGACAATTAGAATTAAGGGAATTAAGGGAATAAGGAGATTTATTCTCTGCGTTAAAAATCAGTTGAGATCCCAACTGGAAGTGAGGCCTGCTTAGGTAAGTGTCAGAAAGGTGCTCAGCTCCTGGGAAGAAAAAGGCTTGTTTAACCACAAACACACATCCACAGGGACTAACGAGGAAGCTGAGCAGTAGCACTGCAGAATTAGGAAAGTAAAAATAGGAAGTAGGGATTAAAATCTCTCTCTAAATTTGATGTGCTCTGACAAAGGCTTTGTAAAAAGGAGCGAGAGGCACAGGCCGAGCTCACCACCGCTCCCGCGGGGGCAGGCGGAGGCGTGAGCGGCCCGATGGCGACTGGGACGGGCCTCGGGTGGCGCTGGGGAAACGGCACGTGCTGAGCATGCAGCTGGAGCTGCCATGCGTCATTTCATACCACAAATACCACAAGAAACACCCCTTGGGCAAACTTTCAGCACGGGCAGCCTCTCTCCAGCCTTTCTTTTTAAATCTGTCAAGAGAAATGAGACAGCACTCGAGCAAAAGGCGCAAGGTCAGCCAGCTACAACAGGCAACAGGAACGTTCGGTAAGGGGAAAAGACGACAGCCCCAGCGGGGTCAGAGCAGAGAAGGCGACAAAGGTGGGCTGGCAGACCTGGAGCAGAGGGAGCAAATGCTCAGGCAAGTGAGGGAGCTGGAGGTTTGGGCAGGTGCCCGGTACGCGGCACCCGGGGCAGTGTGGTGGAGAAGGGACTGGAAAGAGACGTAGGTGAACAAAGCATTGCACTCCCACCGGCAACAGGCAGGAGAAAAGACCAGCATAGTTCCTCTGATGCTAAATCTTACTGACATTTTGCTGCTATGTGCTCTTCCCACCCGCCCTCCCCTTCTGCACCCAGCATTCGGCCCCCCCGCCGCAACTCGTCCCTCCCTCCCACCCATCTCGCGTCAGGCAGCAGGAGGCTTTTCCACTCCCTGCCCCCATGGCCCCCATCTTCTCTTCATTCACCTTAGGCTGATGTCCCCCTTACGAGCTCACCTCAGGCTCACCGTCTCCCTACCCACACGCTGTCCCACTTCTTCCTTCTGCTCTACTCGTCCTCCACCTGCTGCCATCCTCCTTCTTCACTGTTGTCCCCTCGATGTCCCCCTTTCCTCCTGCTTTCCCACCTACCTCAGGCTCCTGTTTCGGCCTCTCAGACCTTCCTTACTCACTTTCTTGGCTCTTGCAAAATTCTCCCATCCTGTTGCTTGGCTGAAAGAAGACCCACTAATTTTATTGCCCAGATACAGGCATCACCACATTTCTCACACAGAAAGGTGAGAGACGTGTCCTAAGAGAATATGCTGCAGGCGAAGTTGGAGGCCCACAATCCCATACTTTCTCCAGAATCATCCTATCCATTTCTCATCCCCTGCGGGTGTTTTGGAACACTGTACCATTTTTACCGGTGTCTTCCTGACTATCTTCACTCTCACGATCAGATAGTTTTTTCCTTTCTTCTTTTCTGTACTCCTGTCTGGTCTCCATTTCATCCTCAACAGTTTCCACACTCGCTTCATGACTTGGTAAGATGATTAACACTGAATCTTTGCCTGATTTCTGCTCAACGCTGTTTTTACTTGGCTTACTGTGCACTCCATCTCTCCAGGAACCCACATGCTTTTCCTCATGGTCCTCCATCTTTCTCTTGGGAAGGGATGGCTTTTTGTCCAGACCCATTGCAATAATGCACCTGTAAAAAACCAAGGAGAGTTGGGAAGTACCACATTTTTCTTTCTGTGAATGCTGGAAGGGCAGCAGACACAGTGAGCTAGTCAGCTCATTATCACCAGTGAGAGCAGGTACCTGTCCACCTCTGCACTGCCACTCAGACAACAAGGTTACTGGTAATGGCTCACTTGGAGAAGCACCCTAAAGTCCTCCAGTGCTCCGCAAACACACATGCAGTTCCTCCTTGAAGGAGAGTAATGCTGTCTGCACTTAAAGGTGACAATTAAAGTATCAACAGATTAAAATCAAAATTACCATAAGGGTCCATTAATTTCAAGCTACACCAAGCATCATCTGTGAAGATATAACCATTGAGAAAGGCAGACAAGCTCCAAGTCGGAGGTGTGCTTGATCCAGATCCTGCTGTAACACCCAGTAAAGTGATAACTCAGGCTTTGTGGATCAGACTTTTTTTATTTTTTTTTTTTTTAACAACTGTGGGGGAAGAGGGAGATTGAAATGGAATTATTTTCAGTTTCTGTTC
Organism: Phaethon lepturus; assembly: GCF_000687285.1. Lineage (NCBI taxonomy): Eukaryota > Metazoa > Chordata > Aves > Phaethontiformes > Phaethontidae > Phaethon > Phaethon lepturus. The sequence continues at coordinate 20,370 of NW_010553641.1, read as the reverse complement.
TGTTTTTCCTACCTAACAGAAACCCAAACAGTTGGAAAACAAAGCATTTTGAATGATTTGTCAAGACTGCTTCTCTTGCATAAAATGGAGTGACAGCCTCTCTACCTTATGGTTAGGAGGCTCATGTAGGAGACCAGAGTTCCTACTCCTGACTAACATTAACTGCAGACACAAAGAGCCACCCATGAGTGTCAGAACATGGCGCTGTATGTAGTACGTTGATTCAAATCTGCAAGCAGAAGATGAAACTGAAACTGGAACTTCCACTTTAGCTAATCACAAGTCTCTCTGGAAAGCCGTATTTTCTTCTAAGACAACTGTCTCTTAAAAACTTTTCCTCCACCAAAACTGTTTTTTTTATGGAAGGCTTGATTGCAATTCCCCTCACATTCCAGCTGTTTACAAGCTGAAACATCCTACAGTCATTCAGTCTAGAAATCCTTTAGTTTTGCAGGCATAAAATGTAACTGTGAAAATTTCTGAAGAGTCCTACCTTTTAATTATTTGTTTATGGTATTTTTTTCATGGACCTTTGAGATATTGAAGCACTTTTACTGTACAGAAACGGTGGGCCTACTCCAACAGAAAACTCTCTGTGCAAGGATCACAGCATCGGTGTAGAAATCAATGCGGCATCACCTCTTTGTGAACCAAAGCCTTAACCTAAAAGGGAAAATCAACTGGGATCTTTACGGAGAATCCCAGTCGGTATTGAATGTGTGGACATGGTGTCATACTCAAAACAGCAAACAAATACAACTGCATTTGACCTGAGTAAGACGTGAAAACAGCTGTCATTTACGGAGAGAATCTGGTAATGGAGATGTTTCTTAGTCACCAGATAAGGTTGGCCGGACTAACAAGAAACAGGAAAACAGAGATATCATTAAGGATAAAAGGATAAAGGGGATAGAAGGTGGGGGTGACTCAGGAAGAAATTAACCAATTTCTGGAGACTATATTAATTCAGAAAATTCACTTCAAATCTTTCTAGAAATCGCACAAAAGCTGAGATTTGGGAATTTCCTAAACTGTATAGCCACTATACCCATTCTGAATTCAAATGCTTTTCACTACTTCGAACATTCTAAATAATACATTTACATAAATCATGTTCAGTGTTAGTTTGGAGTAGAAAAAATACAGTACAATAAAGTAGAATTTTTTTTTCTTAGAATTCTGTCCTTTTCTAAAATACAGAGTATAGCTCTGTGAAGGTTCTCTTCTTCCAACTGCTTGCTGCTCTTTTAAGAAATACTTATGAAAAGAACAAAAAAAGTTTTAAAATTATCCGTGTGTGCAGACATTTACTTGCCTGGCATGACTTAACAATCACACAAAAGGAAGACTTTATTAAAATTAAAGCTTCTTGGCAAAACCACAGCTGTTGCTCACAGCATTGACTTTTGCCCAAAACCAAGAATCTTCTGCACAGATTTGTTGTCTGAAACATAGTTAACATTCAATCCTGTCTTATTCTGCAGCCAGAGGTATTACAGGAGAATCCGACCTTAGAGGCAGAGCTGTTTAAAAATAAATTATCTTGTTCTCACAATCACAAAGAAAACCCTAAAAAGTACAGTTAACTCAGCAGCACTCCTGGTATTTATTTCACTGTCGCTTCCCCCAGAAACATGCAAGTGGCATGTGTATACCACCCCACACCTATTCCTCTGTACTCGACTGCTGCGGAAGGGCTGAGAGCCTCCCGACAGGCTGACAGACCCAGTGCGAACACTGCCCGCTGCTGTGCAGACTCCACAGGGCGACTACAGAGGCAGCACAAAAGTAGCTGGCTTTGATGGCAGCCTTGGATGTGAGCCCCTGAGGGCTAAGCTCAATTCTGCACATTTCAAGGAAACAGACCAAGTTCTACAGAACTGTGGGGTGCTAGGAAGATGAAAAAAGAGGAAACAAGTGATAAACTCTCTAAAAACTGGGCTGTTAAGTCCTTGTAAGCAAAGTGTATTCGTCTCCATACCTGTAGCAAGGAGATGCACCCTCCACATTGAGAAAGCCGAAGTATCCATGTCTGCCTCCCAGCCTGGAACGCTTCTGATGTTTGTACTCACAGCAACAGCTCAACCTGTCCACTTGCATCCCATTGAGAAAAAAGGTGAGGCTGAATGGGAAACCATGGTGCCTCTTTGAGACGAACTGAAAGGTCTCTGTAATCACAGAAAGGAAAGGGTTCAGAGAAAAAGGTTACACTTTACTGTCAGTAATGGCTGTATCTCATCTGCATCACCACCAAAGCATGCAGCTCTCTGAGGACAGGTACTTTGGCTCTCAGCTGTGATAATTAGTTGGTAAAACTCTACCTCCTCCCCACACAACAGCCTTGTCTCTCTCCAACCCTGAAGCACCAAGCTGGACACTCCTGTGACAAGCGAATACATCGTCAGGTCGGCCGCTCTCTGCTACAGCAGAACAGCGACCAGCGCCTCCCGTCTCAAAAAAATTAACTCGGCCACTTGCCTTGCAAGAGTGTACATTATGCACAGAAATTTTAGGATTCCTGGCGTGTGTCCACATGGTGCAGTGCAGCCCTTTGTTAGAGCTCCTGCAGTGTAATGCACACGCTCCTCAGTGCAGCACCTCGCAGGGTGCAAGCCAGGCTCCACATCGGTACAGCTGCGATGTTAGTGGCTCTGGGCCTGCGCGGACACGGTCCTACTCATAGCAACACTGAGCAGCTGAAAGATGCTGATTCTGGAGCCATTTCAGGCTACTCTGCAAGGGCATTGTTCGGCGTCCAGGCCTCACGGGCACTGAGGCTGCTACCCAGCTCCATGCCGGGGGTGACTGGGTTGCACTGCCTTTACTCACAAGCCATAGTATCCTTCCAAAGCAAACTGAGCGCACACCAGCGGGGAGGAAGCCTAAGGAGGAGGCTCCCTAAGAGGTGTGAAAAGGGCTTGGGGCAACAGGAGCACACACAACGGACATCTTCTGCACAGCTGGGACACAGCTGCAACAAACACTCTAACCAGACCTGTGGGCACACTGCAGTGCACCCATAACCTCAGGGGACAGACTGAAGTGCAGGGATCTCTGCACCATCGTCCCATATCCAGTAAAAATGCAAACACAGCGGGTTCTGTGAGCTGGAACAAGGGGTATAATCTGTGGAATCACTCTTCTTCATAAGTGAAAATCTCCCAGCCATTTCCTCTTCCCAGTTTCCCAGAACACAATACACTTTTTACTGGTGTGATGGAATCACACTCAGGTAAAAGAGATAGGAATAGGGCTCCCACTACGTACTTTTGCTTCTGGAATAATAAGCAACATGCACTGATGTATTATAGCAAGTCACAAACAGATAACCCCTACTTCAGGACAGTTTACTGCTACAACTACTTTATTAGCCATACATCTACTTTATTAACCATACATCTCTCTACGATATTAATCTAAGTTACAGTATTTTGTTAAATCAGTTCTCTAACTTCCTTCTACCATAATTTGCAAACGTAATTGTAACTTCACTTCCAATCATGAAACAGTAGATCCAGATTTAGTGTGGAGGCAGATGGTATAAAAATCCCTGAATGCATATGTCCTGACTAAGGTCACCTGAAATCATTTTGATATCACATCAACATTCTAGCAAAAAAAAAAATGTTGCCAGAATCAATATGAACCCTTTGACTCTTTATCCTTACCTCCTTCCAGTAGCTTGCCTTTGTAGACACAAAGGTTTTCTCCTCCACAATGCTGCTGATAGACTTTGATTTCATCTCTGTAATCAGCGTTATCGTGAGATAAATGCACATTTTTTCCTAGAAAGACCATGGTAACAAATGCGTTGCTGCGTAACGAGGGCTTGGGGAATCCTCCAGAATTCTGCATCAGGAAATACACAAAAAATGCATTCAGCCTCCAACTCTTAAGAAAAGGTGACCACAAAGATCATATATGTGCAGCATACGCTTCAGGCTTCCAGTCTTTTAAGACAGGCCTTGAGCTGCTTAAATTGGAAAGTGTTTTGTAATATGCAGAAGGGCAGGAAAACATTGCTAACTGAAAATCCATTGCATTGAATTGCCCAAAATTGCAGGGACCACATTTAAGGACCCATATCGTCCCTCCCAATCCTGGGTTCCTACAATTTCCTTTACAGGAATCAAAACTGGCTGAAGATATCATGTAACAGATGAAGTTTTCATACACTGAAGGCATTTCATATATCCCTCTGAAGTTCTGGTACTAGATATGGTCAGAGGCAGGATCAGATTGACTAAAATGGAAGGCTTTAAGTATGAGTTCCTATGGTTTTTTTGTTCAAGCACTTTTTTTCCTCCCAACTTAAGAAAAACACCAAGTGTTTTAGTATATAGAGAGATGAGTGGAAGTTATATATTTTAATAGTTTTACATTTTCTTTCTTTCAAAAATTCAGTGAATCTTTATGCAAACTAGGTATACACATCTTTCAGCATTAGATAAATACACCAATCAGGAAAGTAATATACATATATATAAACAGAGAAATAGACAGAGAGAACTTACCTTTGTTAAAAGTTGCTCTACATCATTTGGTGCAGTGGTGGGATGAAATCGTCTCCCTCTGGGCATCCCACTTCTCATTGTATTTATGCTCTTGTCTCCTTTTTTCAGGGGGGGAGGTGGCACTGGTATCACATAATTGTTAATGACGGGGAGTTGATACGGGGATATACCAGTCACATACTCCATTGAATTCATAAGTCTTAACCCACTCCTCTCCCCCTGCAAAAACATTTTAAACAGGTTAAATAGGTTATGTAAAAATAGCTACTAAGCATATTGAACTAACCATGGTTTGACTGCTCTTCACATTGAGTAACACACATACTTCTAGAACAACTCTTTAACTTGGTGCTTTCAATTTTGTTCATGAAAACATTTCTGTGCTAAAACCCTTTCTTTTAATTTCCGAAGCAACAGGCAGATTGCTTGAAAATGCCACCCTTCTAGATATATACAACATTGTAAACCACGTACTACTTGTAACCATGCAGAGTTCCAATCACAAGCAGACAGAATACTGCGTAACGCCACAGCACTGCTGCGTTCTCTCAGCAGGCAAGCAAATTCCAAAGCAGCCAGAATCTTCCAACAGTAACACCAACTGTTGCAACTGGCATCAATTACACAAGATGTGGCTCAAAATGCTTCTTTCCCATTTGTAGAGGAGGTTTAGTCCTCCTTCAGGATGAAATGCAAACAGAGGGCCAGGGCCATGAAAAGCAAGACATCTCCAGAGAATAAATTCTGCAAACGTTGCATGGTCTGGATCCAAGCTCTGCATCACGTCTTCATAATCTATAACTGATTTAGCTGTTTTGTCAGTAGCGAGCATTAAAGAAACCATTTAAATCACCCGTTAATTTGAGTAGACATAGACAGTGCCAGCAAATTCTTGGAGAAAGGATGGTGACCGTCACAATACAGAGCAAATGCACAGCAGAAGGGTCGGGTCATACAGCCTCTGACAGTCAGTGGTACAGGTCACAGCCCCATTCCAAAATCCTCCAGTCCCACAGAAATCCTAACACAAAGCCAACTACATAATGTTTTTCTACAACAGAAGACAAGTCCAAATCTCACCTGAAAGTAACCGCGTACACATCAAGATCATGTTTGGCTACTCCAAAAAGCTCTCAATCTCTGAACCCGCTAGTGCCACTTAGTAGGAAGAATGGTAAAAAAAAGAAAGAAAGTTTTTGCTACTTTGCAGCTGTAACTGAAGACGAAAACTTGTAAGACTGTGTGAAAATATTCCTGAGTTACTGGTGTTAACCAGGTGGCTCCCTCTCTCTCTACATAACAGAAAATCTATGCAGAGGGAGAAAATTTTGCACGCAGAGAGATTTTATACTATGAAAGATAAGTCACCACATTTTTTCCTCGCTGTGATCAAGAACTGAGCATTAGGCCAGTAAGACAATGTCTTGAAAATTAAGGGCAGGTTAAAAAGGAGAGTTTAAATAAAAGCTGATAACCATTTGGAAGGCATGTTGCCTGCAGTATACACTTCTGGGAACTACAGTGCTAAAGCAGTATTATAAAGCTGTGTCTAAAATTATATGATTTTCAGAATGAGATATGGCCTCACCCCACTGGCAAACTGCTGATCATGTTCAAGTGCGTGGTGCTTTTGTTTAGAGCTTGAAGTCTTTGGTACAGACCCTACTCCAGCACAGCTGCGAAGTGGTCGGAGTCGAAATGGGTGTTGCATGTTTCCTGGCGCTGTATTTGGTCGCCAGGAAGTCTAGAAAAGGAAAAAGAAAATAGCTACAAAATCTCAGTGTATAGTTTCCAGTGGAGAGCAGCATCATAAAGAAGAAAAAAAGCACTGATTAAGATATTTGGACGTGATGATTGATTCTCACGTACCTTCAGGAAATGAAATTTTCTAGTCTGCCTCCAAAGAGCCAGACCCCTTTAGGCATCTCTAATTGAACATCCAAAAACTGCAGCATCCAAAATAACTCTTGGCCATAAATACAGGTTTTGCTACTGTCTCTTCACAGTGCAGCCTTGAGTCAAACATAATGAACTCAGAAACTGTAGCAGCGTGCTATGTTTTGGTGACTGCAGCACATGGACACTGAGAGAATGCATGACAAAAGCATGCCTATTTTTGTTCAATACTGAGCATTCTTCTGACTTTTTATTTCATCCTTTCTTTGTATACCCGTCAGAATACCAAGTTAAAATGTTAAAGCCAAAAAAAACTGTTTAACTGAGATAACTCACCATCTTAGAAAAGGCAGGCTCCTTGGATCGGTGTTGATGAGAAGGATGTCCACCATTATAATCAACTACAGGTCCAGGTGCCTGCTGTATGGAGAGGATAAGGTCATTCAAGACTGAAAGTCTGTCTTCAATCTGCAGCAATTATCATTATTGAAATGGAGAACCAGTTAAAACTGAACTATATATTTGGCCTTTGACCTTAGACTTTAGTATCTTTATATTTCAAGAGTATATTAACATTCCTTCTCTGCCTGTTAACAGAGAGTAAGAGGCTTCTGAGCCACAGCTCCAAAGCACGGCCTTCTGGAATGAGCTTTAGTCTTATTCTACTCCTTCAACTCTGTTTTCTAAAAGATCTCCATTGCTTTCAGGATTTTACGACACATGTAAACTCGCCTACAGCCACAGTATTCATTGACAATGTACGATACCAGCCTAACCTTGGGTGACACGGCAGATAACAAGGAATGATTCAAGCAGATTTATCACAAAGCAAAGCTATTGTTTTGGAGGTTCTGATGTGCCATTCCTACAACAATGGCTTCGCAAAATTTCTCTTTAATGACACAATCCTGCAAACAGGAAATCAGCCTCGAGTGATGAAGGATGAGGCCCCAACTTGGAACAATCAGAGGAGTCAATGCTCTAGACCAAGCACCGATGTCCCAGATGTGTATGCACGCTTTCAGCTGTGCATGCTTACATCATAGCATATGGAGTAGCTGGTGAAACTCACCAGTTGTGAGCAAGCAGACGGTTCTCCAGCCACTACAGGGTGGAGCCCATAATGATTTCTTGGCCCAAGTGGCGGATGTGGGGAGCGCATAGAGCTGGCATCTTCCACTGATCTTCTGGATTGCTCCACCTAAAAATACAGAAATTTACGTCTCTGAGGTACTAAATACAGCAATGTTGGACTTGCCTTCTGTCTGTCTTTCATTGGACAGCTATGACTAGCAGCTTGCCTAGATCTGACAGAACACCTGGTGAAGGAAGGAAAGGAAATCACGAGGGGAATGAGAGAAGGACGTGGGAAAAGACACATTCCCATCTCTGGTTCATTTCCCTGCAGCTCTCCCCAGCTGCTGATCCCCTCAAGTTCAGTTCATCTGCCTGTTTTGCATATCTCTCAATTCTTGGTTTGGTTGAAGGTCTCTTTCTTTTCTAAATTTGAGTGCATCTGCCACTTCCTTGCTCTGACTGCTGCCCCTCCCTAGCTTTTCATCTCAAAAGCCCCATGTTGGGCTGACAACCCTTGTGGAAATAGATAGGTCTGTCTCTCATCCTCCCTTGCTCAGTCATCTGTCTTTCTCTTTTCCTTTTAGATTAGCTACTCAGCCGAATTCACTGACTGTATGAGCTGAGAATTAAATTACACCGCTAACTCCAGCCAGGTTCCTGTGTCCCAGTGTGGCATCACAGCAAAGATAGAGATCACATATCTGCAGGCGTCTCCCTTACACTTCTCACTGAAGGAAGCAGGTTTGCATTATGTTCAAAAATTATCCAAGTCCAGAATCCCTTGATAGGGTGCTTAGTCGCTGCTTCCACTGTGGTGACTTTCTACCAGCAGGAGTTCAGTCAGCAAATAATGCCTTTGCAATTACCATAATGATCAGTGTTTTTCATTAAAATCTCCTCCTTTCTTTACCTGATTAATTGCTCATAAATGTATTACTTAAAATTAAGAAGATTTTACATTGTTTTTCAACTGCTCAAAGAAACATCTAGCTTCTCAATGCATTCTTCTCGATGTATGCAGGCTCCTAATAAAGAAATATGATGTTGACTGTATTTCAGCCAAAATGAGAACTTTTCCCATATGAGTCCAAGTGACTTCATGGGGAGAAGAACCATTGACTTCTGTGGGATTTCCATGACACTAACAACAGCTACAGACTCAAGCTCTACCTACATGACACCGAAGTGAAGACTTCTGAAACTTTTTTTCATTACTTACACACTGGTTCTGCTAAATATCATGTTGGGAGACAAACAACTGAAAATGTGAGCTCAGTGCTCAGCAGCAGTCATAAGCAGATAGTGTCTAGAATTACTAGGAGAAGAACTGCAACACATATCTTGAATTATTCATCCCATTCTGGTTCCCATTTCAGAACAGAAATATTAGAACTAGAAAACGTACAAAAATGGCAACAGTAATGAGAAGCCTGGAAGGGCTCATGTATGAAAGATTCAATAGACTGAGGGTCTTCATCTTGGAAAACTGAGAAGGAATATGAAAAAGATATATAAAACCACAAATGCCTTGGAAAAGGAGAACAATTGTTAACTTTTTTTCATAACCAGAACAATGGAGCATCAAACAGAATTATCAAACAGCAGAAATGCAAGGAAGTATCTTTTCATACAACTCATAATTGAATTCCACAACAAAGGACACTGCAGAACCAAAATAATTAGATTCAAAAGGAATCAGGTGCATGTATGGAAGTTCCTGGACTGCTGGAGAGAGGAAGGAGAGTAACCTGGGGCAGGATCATCCTCTACTTGCCTATTTCTTGTACTTTTTCCATAAACATCAGAGACGGGACACTTGGCTCAGTGAACCTCTGGCCTGACTCACAGCAGTTATTTAACACAGGGCAAAACTGCCATGTCCCATCAGTTCTCAGTAGCACTCAAGTCTTACCTTGATTTTCTGCAGCCTCTCCTTCCTCATAGGAGTTTCAAGTTTCCTTTTTATTTCCAGATGATGATGACGCTATAAATGTAAAAGAAAGAAATCTCATTAATGGAACTTATGAGATCTCAGTGAGTGTAAGAACACTTGCTTCTGTTCTGCTTATCACTTGCCTGCTCCCTAGTCGTTATCCTCGTTGAGCCCTATTATAAAACTACTATTCATCCAATCGATTTGCATTACACCTTGTGTATATGAACATTGGCAAGGGGACAACTAAGCATTCGTAAAGTTGTAGGGACCAACTCCATTCTTGATAGGTAACTGGAATGTGCCCAAATTCCATACTCAGATAAGATATACAACCATGTTCAAACTCTTTTGTTTTGATTAGAATTTTTTTAAGCAAACTAGCCCTTGTGTGAATATCATCACACAACCTGATGACTGCCGAAGTGCAGTAAGTAAGCCAGGACAGTGCATGTTCTAACAACAGTATGGGTTAACAACTAGGGGCCAGTGGAGGTTTCATGTCGGGGACAAGAAGCACAAAGATTGTCCTTTTTCCCAGCAGGACAGAGCCTTTCAGGGGAGCATGAGGGCACAGCTACGGAAAACAGTCCAGTATGAGTTAACAGCCACTGGCTGTCAGTAGGGAAGCACCTGAAAAGGCTCACACATCACTAGTAAACACATACCTCCATGTCAAGGACCTTATGAAATATGGCCTGAGCCAGGCACTGCTGTACGTATCTTTGGTGCTCCCTCCTCATAGCATTTAGCCGGTATTCTTTCTCAGGTATTATTCTTCCACTCCTTGAGATCTGCCGTAAACAAATAAAACGTAATAAAAAGGAGAAGACAGAATAAAGTATGTTTTTAACCAGAGTGCAATTTCCCAGAAAGACTACTTTCTCTCCCCAGTCAGCTGCCAGGGTGCTGGAACTCACCTTGCCAGCACAGAACTGTAGTTCTTTGACCCCATGGACCCCATCAGCCAGATGAAGAGAGCAGGAGAGCTGCAGTGGCATTTCCTAATAGTTGAGGGCTCAGCCTTACTCTTCATGAGCCACTGCCCAAGACAGTGGAGGGGGATTAAATACTTGCCTTCATACTGCGTAATGGTTGCATCTGCCTGTGCTAAACAGAGTCACACCTAAGAGTGCATCCATATTTTTAAAAATATTCAGCACATTCATCTTTACCAAATTCTTGAGTTTTCCATTAAACAGCTTTGAAAAATAACACTGAAGTTATTTAAACAACTAGTAGAGCCAAAGATGCTTAGATTTCACAGTTTAAAAAAAATAAGAAAATCAATATGATTCTGTATATTTTCAAACTGAAAGATTTTGCAGAGGCAAACTCCAATGAGCAAAAAGAAATATAGCGCAAAAACATAAAAACATTCTGAATTTATCAAAACCTCTCCAAGAAGTATCTTCTTCTGCCTGAAGGTGACATACAAGCAGATTGACAAACGCTGTCACATCACTGTACTTGTGCAGTAACGCAGTGCCATCTGAAATACCTTACTGAAACTGCATTGCTGAGCAGAAACTCAGGGCCAAGCCAAGGCTCTGAAATATATTTACATTCCTCCCCAGTCCACGTCAGCCACTGTTCCCAGTTTCACGCAGATACACATTATGACCGTTGCATTACAGAAGGTGCAGTGGAAGCACAAGGCTGATATTCTATGGAGTATGGCCTCCATATTGACTGTTAGCACATCACTTCTAGCGTGGAATCATCACCCACCAGCAGCCTCCATGTCAGCATCTTCACAGCCCCAGGTGGCCCTTGGACCTTGACGTCCTGAAACGTGCCCAATGCCAGCTACAGTATTTCCTCAGCTGTCACTACTGTCTCCAAAACCACCGGGCACACGGCGCTCAGCTCTGAGCTCAGTTTTACCTGTCTGTCTGCCGTTCTGACTGCAGCAGCGCAGCCTGGCGCGCCACAGCCCTGCGTCCCTGCCACAGCTGGCTGACCGACGGTAGACGGTAACGCGGTGGGAAACGCCTGCATTAAGCAAACCTGCCCCCAGTCTCAGTGCGATCCTTTGGCTCTGGTCTGGCACGGCATACTTTCACGTGTTTGGCTAGCTGGTCAAATTCTTACCAACGACAACACATACCTCTAACAAATAAACAATAGAACCATCAGTGGTTGAGCAACATTAAAAGAAGCAAAGAATTTTTTTTTTTTCTCAGAAAAGGAAGCTTTTAAATCTCACCAGTCCTGATCTCTGAAGATGTCGTCTTATCCTGGTATTGCTGAAATATCCAACCAGGTGTTTGTCTGTAAGGCTATTGTAGGTTGCAAGGAATCTGAAACAAAATCAACACAGATGATCCCCTTTGACAGCCAGATTATTACAGCTTAACTTATAAAGACCTACCCGACAGTTTGCTTCACAAAATGCTGTCTTGATGAATCATGCCCAGCATTTTGTCAGATAAATGCCCATTAGATTATGTAAAGGTAGTATCTTATTGCCTCTGGAAGATTCGTACCAAAAACGAGTGACTTCTACGTAAGATATAGCAGCTCAGCACCGAACAGCGTACTACCACTGAGGCACAGAGTCCAACAGCGCCCAGCTCTGAAAGTCTCCTCCAAGAACAACTCCTGCAACAGCCTCCTCAGACCATGGAATCACAGAATGGTTGGGGTTGGAAGGGGCCTTTAAAGACCATCTAGTCCAACCCCCTGCAGCGAGCACGGACACCTTCAACCACAGCAGCTTGCGCAGAGCCCCATCAGAGCAACTCTGACCTTCGGCAGGTCAGCATCACGCCACACAACTGGGAGCTGCATCCCTGGCTGAGTCCAGCAGGCACGGACCCAGCTCCCTGGCCACCCTGCCAAGGGTCCTGCTGGAAGTACGGGAGTATACGGCACATCACCGGGGAGCGAGACGTCCCAGAACGCCTGCACCACTGCACAGCTCCGGCAGCCCCCACGCACCCCGTGCTCCCCTTCCCTCTGCCGCCAGCCAGCTGGTGGTAGATACAGCAGTGACAGAGTTTCTGGCAGCTGTTGCAAAGACCTGTAAGAATAACTTGGGTTGGGAGGCACCTCCAGAGGCCGTCTAGTCCAACCTCTGGCTCCAGGCATATCACCTATCAGACTTTACCAAAACAAAGGAATTTTCCTGAGTTCTTCATTGCCAGCTCAGAGACATTATTGTCTGGTATCTAACACAAAAAAATGGCTTTCTCCAGTCTACTTATGTTAGCAGAAACTGCTGGCACCAAAGCATACTTTTAGGACAGAACACTGTTTCCATAGTATTTTCACTGGCTTGAAAGTTAGCATACACTTTATTAACTTGGCTGCAAATCTTTGCACTGATGAAGACTAGTTATTTGTGTTTTCACCCAAGGCCTCCTTCAGTATCCACATTTCCACTCATTTCTTTATGGTACCTCCCCCATCAGAGGGACTGCATATCAAATTCATCACTTGGAACACCTACACAGGAAATTAAGTGGCTTTGATTTCAGGTGTCAAAAAACATGCGCAAGTCTTCCCTCCTGTTTTGAACCATTTTCTCAATTGGGATTCAGCTACATGTCTATTAAAATGTTGCCTGGCCAAGCGCTAATTTGTTCATGAACAAAAAAGCCTGTTTCAAAAAACAGTTCTCCGTTTGGCCTTTACACCAACAGAACTCACAAACTACTCCATGACAGCAAGATTAGGAACTGCCCTGTTTCGGAGACCATTTATTCAAACACAACAGTGACTCTAGAATATTTATTTAAATAAACAGTCAAGAATGCTTGTCCCACAAACATATTCATAAATTCAATTGCACAAAGCTGGTACAGGGCAGGATTCATGACTTCTGTGGTATTTACAGTCTAGAAAGCATATGTTATTGCAGTATGTTTTTGCTGGTTGTCACCATATGGCAGCAGTTTGTCTGATGTGCAGCTCGCATTGATGAGAGTACGTCTTTCTTCCCCCCTCTAAATACACTACATTTTACCAGAAATCATCAGATCTACTCTGTGTGACGGATTTGCTCAGGCTAAATAAAAACCAAATGTACTCAAAGAGTTTGTGCAAAAGGCCAGCAAGCACACCCATCCGTCTGCATGAATCCTGACACACTATTGCTCGGGCACCCAGCAAGCTGCCACCTTTCACCACCTCGGTCCTGCTGAGGAGAATACGCCTTGTGCTGGAAGGACAGGAACAAGTCCTCATTCAAACTGGGCATCAGAAGACCGCTGAGCGGTGCGAGACAGTGCCCCTCTCTCAAGAACCCAGCGCCTCTTGGGTCGGAAAGCACAGACACTGCACAACTCATCGCTCAGTTCAGTATCGGCCTGCACAGGTCAAAGCTAAAGACATGGATCTCTTTTGCCACACTGTGCTCCAAAGATGCGAGAGACCCAGCAGCAGGTACTGCAACGGCTCTGAAGTGCCATTCAGTCAAGAAGACTCCTGGGACTACGCTGCTGTAGTGGCCAGAACAGTTGGGCTATGCTACCTTCTGGTAATCCTCAGCCCTTTAAAGACCCCTGATGTAGCGGGGCACAAGTCCTCTTCCGTATCCAGAGCAATAAAGACGGGTCCAATATGAAATGCAAGAACCTCTCAAGTCTTTTCCAGTTCCCAAGTCAATATACTAAAGATTCAATTCTATGCATATATTGAACAATCCAAAGTGAAGAAATTGCATTTCTCTTCATTTATTGGTGAAAAACTGTAAGACCAACAAACATGGAGGACCAGACCATGCAGACCATCCAAGCAAGGTCCTCTCTTGCTCTACCCAAGAAATATCATGCATCTCTGGAAAGCCAACAGAGCTAAGTCACCGCAGCTACCAAAGACCAGAGCTTCCAAAAATTGAACCTAAGATATGAGAGTTGAACACAAAAACTGAAGCATCCATAATTAGCAAATAGATATTTAATGGTTCTTAGCACAACGTTTTTACTTCGCCCTCTGGAAAACAGGATGAATAACACAGTAAGTGACAGTGGACTTACGTTTTTAATGCTCTAAATCCACTCACATTTGTAAAATGTGTACACTCAGATACATATTGCATAATACATTCAGCCTGACCTTTGGGGTCTCTAGGCAGGATATGTTTCAATTACACAACAAGAGATCGATCACTTCTATTTCCTTTGGCTTTAAATTTAAATGCCACTGTACCTCTATTACATATCTTTCAATGGGATAGTTCAAGATAAATGTCTGTTGCTAGGCTGAGTTACCACGCGCAAAAGTATACTCAAGGAAAGAAAGAACAATTAAAAAAAAAAAAAAAGAAATCCAAAAAAACAAAGAGTTCATGGATTGACATGAATTTTATCTGGGGTTTCACAATAATCTCACAGGTAGCCTACCAACAATAAATTTTAAACAATTTAGCTTACCCTGTTATGCATGTTGATTAAACACTGGTACTATAGCAACTGTTCTACATTACATTACTTTTTCAATCCACTGTTTGCATGTGCATTTGAAACTACCAGATTACATCAACTGCGCTAAGTATTGACTTATGGTATCACCTGGCAATTGCACATAGAGGCAGAGGAGAAACCCAACCTGATTCCTTCTCATTTACTTCCTTCCATCTAATATTTCATGGACCATATAACTAGTTAAAATGCAACTCCCACCTGAGCACAGTGATGTAGCAACTTTAGTTTCAAAGAAGTCTCTGTACATGTATTTTCGTATTTAAATTATGAACAGGCTGGTCCTCAGAAATGCGGAATTAAATTCAAAGTTCAGAAGGGTATGGGAGGAAATAAGGAAATGCCTTGTGCCTGAACCAAAACCCCTCAAACCACTGGAAAGAATGCAGCTGGATCCGTGGGCTGTGGCAGAGTCCCACTGCCAAGAGAAGCCTGAGCTCTCTGCCCAGGTGAACGCCTCCGTCGTCGAGAAAACGAGCCGCGCAGAATTCCCCGCGCACTGACCCGAACTCGGAGTTAAACCGCACGCAGTAAGCAGGGGCTGGCCCTGCAGCCCTGTGCTCCCCTGGAGCTTCTGCCAGTTCTCCTGCTTATTTCAGCCGATCAGTTCACCCTCCCTGATTAGAGTTTAGGCGAGTTCAGCTGGGCGTGGGACATATTGGTACTACGCTTGGGCTTGGCCCAGATCCCTCTGGAGTATCCCACTGACACCGAAGGATCAGACCCACCCGGCGCTCCAGCGGATCGGGTGCCGCAACCTTTCCAGTCCAAGGGCAGCATCAGTCTTAAAACAGTACTATATCAAATGTTCGTTACGGTCGTAACACAGTTAAGTCCAAAAAGACTATTTTTCTGGATATTTCTGGGAATCCCTTTTCTCTGCCTGTTTATCCTGTTTATTCTCCTCTCTTTTTTTCCTCTCCTTTTATTAGAATTGCAGACAATTTTCCTGGCACAGGAGCTAGACTGACTGATCTGTAGTTTCCGGGACTAGTTTTGAAGCTCTTATCAAAATTAGTATCACATTTGTTTCTTTGGTATCCCAGCCAGTGACTACGTATCACTCCTAGTTCAGTAATTTCATACCTAAGGTTATTTAGAATACTTGGATGTACACAGTTTGTTCCTGATTTTTTTCTTCATTTGCTCAGAATCCTCCCTCACTTGCATCTAAATTTGAGCCGAGTTCCCCAAATTCATGCCCAATCAAGACTGATTCAAGTGAAGCAACCTCCTCAAATTCTTCGACAGTGATGTTCCAGACATAGGACTTTTACTACAGAGTCACTGAGAAACAGCTGCATCCTATTTTAACAATAACTTTTTAATGGACATCCACTTTTTTTTTAATAAATGTTCTTTGTCTTGCTTACTATCAGAGACAAGAATACACTTTACATTATACTAGAGATTACATTTTTCAAATTTCTAAAAGCAAAAAGTCAACTGCCAAAAATCTCTCTGCTTCTCACCTGACTAGAATTTTGAAGTGAGGCACCATATACAACAGGAAAAAGGAAAATTCCCCAGTTTACACATACCTTTCATTAACTAGCCAGTTCTACTGGAACAGGGCAAACCTCTGCAGCTCACTTAAGATGGATCTGCCAAGGTGGGGAAGAGGTGCCAAGAAGCTCCGCCGTCAGGTGAAGCCAGCCATAATTCTCATCCGTGAAGTCATCTGAACACAAAGACTTTCTCGATCACCAGAAGAGTAGGAAGCGAAGCCGGGTAGCTGCCTACCCCAGGCACACCCTCTATCAAAGACATAACAAGTGTGGAGCACGTGCTCTCTACGGACACCCCGGAGAAACTCCGCGCCTGAAAGAAGCACCCCAACTCCTGGGCCAGCCACGGGACCTGGCAGGCAGACGCGTCCCATTCCCAGGTCTGGCTGCGCCTTGCGTGGGCAGCTTGGCCTTCCGCCGTTTGGGACAAGCAGCAGTCTGGGTGCTTACCGCTTCAGCATCATTTACACTCCCAGGGCAACACCTTAACAGCCCATTCAGAAAAACAAATTGCCCTCACTGGAGCCAACTCTTCTTTTTTCACCATTAACAAAAGTAATAAATTAATAAAGGCAAGTACAAATACACAAATTAACGAGCAGAACAGAGCTGTATAAACCAAAAGAGACACGATTTATTTCACTTCAAAAAATGTATTGAGGGACAAAGTAAAGCACACATCAATCCAAAATGCCCGGGCAGAATTACGTTTGCAGTTGCAGGGAGTCCAGCTGTGCAGACGACAGAGTACTTAAAACACAAAATACGCTATAGCTGATGACTAGGGTTTTAGTAAACTAAGGGACTGTCCACGTGGAACTCTGTATTCTACATGATTTTCATTGCATTATCATTGCCACTATTATTTCTTAACAGTACCCGTGTTTTATCAGCTTACAGTGCACAACGCACCGTGTACAGAGCCAGTGCTGTGCATCACAATGATTTTTCAGACCGTTCTTAGTCCTTCGAAAGGATATCAGGACAAAGGCACAGCAGGCGCCCTACATTAGCGACATTAGTTTTGCAAAGCGAATCTTCACGGTTAATAATTTACAGTGCAATTAAATCAGCGACTGCTCACCAAAGACATAATCTAAGAGAGCACCAAAGCTTTAGTTATTGGTTGGGAGAGTCATAGGGAATTACAGCCCCACGCCACGTGTTACAGCTGGAGTTTATTGCACGCCAGTCAAACAAACAGTCCTGCCCCTGACAGAGGCCATTCCTCACTCTAACGAGCTCCTGGATCTTGCACTGTTTCTGCTGGGGACATAAAAAAGAAAGACTGGTCTAGCTTTCAGACAGAACAGTTCTAACCACAGGCTGCCGACCACAAACAACAGGTTCAGCATCCCACACAGCAGAGGCACCTGCCCAGCATGTTCCACCTGGGAGCAAAGACTACTCTTAGGAGACGTTCCAGATACCTGGCCGCTGTCTGCCCTTCCCTCCCTAAGGAAACTCTTCAGCCACCATGAAGTATATCCCACTTCCAAAAAATGCTGTCAGGGTCTGCAGAGAGGTAAGCAAATGGTGGCAAAGTGGTTTTCTCCTGGCCCTCCTCTGACAATGGGAAGCTGCTGCCGTGCAGCTGGGTCACCGACCGGCCCTCGGCTGCACCACCTCTGGACTTCACCTCGAGGCACAGTGCTGCCTTCTATGTTTATTAACTATTACTGCTGTGTTTATGAGAAACCATGCTGGAACACAACTACTGAACCAAAACTCACCAAAGTCAGCACGCGACTTGAAATTTAGATGGGGCTTTGGAGTCTAACAATAATTAATTGGTTTATTCCAAGCCCACAAAACCCTTAAGCATATGTACAGTTTTACTCAGGTGACAACCAAGGAAGGCAAACACCACGGTCTCTCCAAATCACACTGTATCTCTGCTTAAATAGCTGCAGGACCCCTTCAGCCTTGGCCATCCAACCTCAATGAGACCATCAGTCATCTTGCCCTATGGACACACAGGTCACACCCACCTGGGTTTCTGTTTCAAAGGCTTCATGCTGCCTTCCCAACTCCTTGTCTAACCTGAACTATTTTACAGCCAAACCACTGAGGATTCTTTGCCCAGATAGTCAGCGAGAAATATTTATTTTATGAATATTTTGCCCCAGGAGATGGTCACCAAGCTCAAAGGCATCTGTAGATCTAATGAGCAGACAGAAATGAGCTTGCTTCGCCTGTACCCAAAGGTAGCCACAATGCTCTGGAAGGCTGAGGGTGGCTCACCCAACACTGCCCGAAGGCGGTACAGGACTCTTACCAAGTTCAACAAGGATAAATGGAAATCCTGCACCTGGGAAGAAGCAACCCCGTGCAATAGCACAGGCTGGAGACAGCCGGGCTGGGGAGCAGCTCTGCTGGAAAGGACCGGCCGGCCCTGGGAGGCACAGGCTGAACATCAGCCAGCCGTGTGCCCGGGCAGCGAGGATGGCCTGCAGCATCCTGGGCTGAATTAAGAGGGGCACAGGCAGTAGAACAAGGGAAGCCGTCGTCCCCTTCCCTTGGCACTCGTTAGACCCCAAGTGCATGGCTGTGTCCAGTTTTAGGCCCCAGTGCAAGGAAGCCATGGATGCACCGGAGCAAGTTCAGGGGAGGCCACCAGGATGGTGGAGCAGGAGCACGTGCCCTGGGAGCAGAGGCTGAAGGAGCCGGCGCAGCCTGAGCGGGGCAGCTCCGGGGGTCCCACAGCAGCCAGCCAGGGCCTAGGGGGATGTGGAGACGATGGAGCCAGAGGAGGGACAAGGGTACAAGCTGAAAGAAGAGGGGCTGAGGGAGGCCTAATGAAAAAGTTCTTCCTCGTGAGGAGGGCCAGGCACTGGCGAAAGCACCCAGGGGGTATGCTGTTCCCAGCCTCGGAGGTTTTTGGGATCAGTCTGAATGAAGTCACCTGGTCTGACCCCATAGCTGACCCTGTGAGCAGAAGACTGGACTAGAGACCTCCCACAGTCTCTTCCAGAGTGAATTATTTTGTGATCCTACGACTCATTTGGTTGCTGTACTAGGCTAGCACTGTTTGATGGTTTCCAGAAGGGAAATGGGTTACATCCAGTTTGTGAGGAGCCGAGACAAACCCCACGTGTTGGCCTGTCCCCATCCACTTCAGCAAGCTCTTTGCAAGTCACACCTCTGTAATTTCCACCATTTTCTGTGTCAGATGCAGATCAGAGATATTCCTTGAAGTGAAGTGAATGCCACCAGCCACAGCATAACCGTTCCCCAAAAACTGAATTAACAAATGCCATCCGGAGTCCAGAAGTGCCTTAATGTGGTAACTAGAGTGAAACAATCTTAGGTTTTACGTATCTTGTTTGGCGTTCTATATATTTCTTCATAAAAGATATTTTTATGCACAATACTTTTTCAAAGGTTTTTAAGCAATCAAGTCATGCTACAGGTTCCAATCACGAACACAACTAGACATGGAAATGGGAGCCAAAAGCCTCCTGTTCTGCTACTGATTGGTTGTATGGCCGTGAGCAACTTGTGTCATTATTTCTTTATTCAGAGCATCGCCCACTAAAACAGGATGTGTCAAATTTTGTCATGGAGATGGCGATCTGCACAGGTCCTCAGTTCCCCAGTAGTTGTAATTCGCATCACGTTGGGAAGTTTGGATACTCTGAAACTAACCTGCGGACCCGAAGTCGGACAACGACAAAGGGAAGAGCCTGCAGTCAGCGGCCCCGCTGCCCGTGAGTCCATCTGCCCGTGCCCAGGACAAGGTACTCACCTTGGCGGAGGGCTCCGAGAGCCAGAGAGCACCCGGGTTAGAAGGCGCTGGCCCCCACAGGCTGGCAGGCACCGCCGGGTTCCCAGGCTGCTCCCCGAGCAGCTCCTCCGGCTCCACGCTAACCTAGCGGCCGAAACCCGTTTTGCCCGTGCTGGGGTGCAAGAAAACACCTTCAGGTCTTTCGAGCCCTTGGCGGCACTTAGTCGCCTGTCATTTTCCTTGCAGAACTGAAGCGGCAGGTAACAGGGCAGCCGCCCCGTTCACGCTG
>NW_010553640.1:0-16563 GCF_000687285.1 Phaethon lepturus | reverse complement strand
CCGGCTAGCGAGGAGGGAGAGGTGGATGGCTCTCCTCACCGGGAAGCCCGTCCTCTGGACCGGCCACCTGGGGTGAAATCTGTCCTGCGAAAAGTCCCTGTCGATGGTGTTTTCTGAATTTTTATCTGCAGTCGTACACTTGGGAACCGTATTTTTGCTATAGGTTTCCTTGGTCTTACAAAGATGCACTTGCTTGTACTTGTAGATGCACAGATGTGCATATTTTACTATTTCTGTGTAAAAGCTATGAATGCTTAGGATTTAAAAGCGTACTACAGCAATCGTGGTTAT
The DNA here is from genome assembly GCF_000687285.1 of Phaethon lepturus. Lineage (NCBI taxonomy): Eukaryota > Metazoa > Chordata > Aves > Phaethontiformes > Phaethontidae > Phaethon > Phaethon lepturus. Next base: position 16,272 of record NW_010553640.1, on the reverse strand, counting down.
TACCGTTTTATCATCCTGTTTCTCATACCGTTTTTACAGCTAAATGCACACGTATTATACTTTGGCAGTATTATCCCAAGACACAACTCTCTCTTTTTCAGTATTAACTTGTTCTCAATCAAGCTTACTACGTATGAAATCTCTTTTATTCTGGTGTAGTGTATGTTTTGGGTAGCATTTGCCAACCTTCATAAGAAAGGTTAAAATTTTGCTAGAAAACTGTTCGCTGAGGGTCATTTTTTTGTATTTTGAATGGGCTGAGGCTGTTGTGACAGATTATGTTGGCTCAGTGTCAGAGGTGTTATGTTCATTTTGCAATAAATAAAACCCTGTTTGATGGAACTGTAACAAGGTACTAGGAAACAGCAGGTGATTTTTCTAGTTCTAGAATTCACAGAAACAGAAACGTTTGTGCAGTTCAGTTTAGGAATAAAAGACTGTTCAATCAACACAGTTGCTAGGGCTATATAAGTAACCGACTCCTGTATATTTCAATGCGAATTAAGGGTTGTTGAGGAATTAGGCCCTTTACAGCTATCATTTTCTGCTAACTTTTTTTAACCCATTGTTTCACACATTAAAATTCAAACAAACTACTTGACATCACTGTTCTGAGTCGCTGTGTTTTAACCTAGTTTCTCAGTAGTGTAAGATGCTCATCTCGTTTAAAAAGAGCAGGATGCCTTAGTTATCAACAGTGGAGGAAAAAATCTAGTTATATTTGTTACAGTGTTCATATATCACTAAATATTTCAGTAATCACTACAAGGTAGGAATTTCATTGTGGTGGAAAGAGTCTGTGAAAGGCTCTTGGCATAACCTTGCAGGCTGTCTACAGGTTGTTAGTGCACTCCTGTATACTAGGAAGAGATTTCTGTGGATGTAAGATACAGGGCTGTAGCAGTCATGTAGTTGTTTTAAGTTATTTTAATCCCTAACACTGGGAGGAAGAGGATCATAATTCTTATCTCCTCTACTTCCTGGTTAGCTGTTTAAAATCTACTTATGTATTTCATTTTGGTGATGTATTTTTTGTTCTCAACAGTTTTTTGAAGATCTACAACCTGTGCTTGATCTTTTAGTCCTTAGTAAGAGGAAGACGTGTATCTAAAGTTGACAGGAATTGATCAAAGACTAAGTATAGGGTGAAGCTTATGCTCTTTACTAGTATTCCCATTGTATATGCATTATGGTATATCAAGAATACCATGTGTTCACAGTCAGATACATTCACTAATGCATCTGTTTTTCGTGTCTCTAAAAGTTCTGACACATTGAGAAGGGAGACCTGTGCTTCGTCTTGCATTCAGGAACAGTTAGCATTTTCTTACACCACTTCTGTTTTTGATGCTACTTAAGCACCACTTGTCATGGATGACAGCCATCTTTCTTTGCAGTGAGTACTAATTTTCTAACACCAAGTCAGAACAGAGTAGACCTGGATTCAATTTTCTGCAGTGTTATTTGCTGAGTGGGTTGTGACTGTAATTGCTCAATATATGCTTCAAGCCAACATTTTAGGGCGTGCATGAAATAATATTGGGTAATTGAGGGCAGTCACAGGAAAGACAAAAGTGGAGAGAGGACATGCAGGCTTTTTGAGGTGAAGGCAGGGATGGTGATGCATAAATAGATTGTATTGCATACTTGCGTAACGAATGATCAGTGATCAGGAGGACTTTACACCATAGAGCTTAGACAGTGTCGTGGTTTAGCCCCAGCCGGCAACTAAGCACCACGCAGCCGCTCACTCACTCCCCCTCCCGCAGTGGGACGGGGAAGAGAATTGGGAAAAAACTCGTGGGTTGAGATAAACACGGTTTAATAGGACAGGAAAAAAAAAGAAGGAAACAACAATAATAATACCAACAAAGGAATGTACAAGAACAAGTGATGCCCAATACAGCAATTGCTCACCACCCCGTGATCGACAGCCCGTCCCCGAGCAGCGATTTCCGCCCCCCGGCCAACTCCAGTTTATGTACTGGGCATGACGTCGTATGGTAGGGAATATCTCTTTGGCCAGTCTGGGTCAGCTGTCCCGGCTGTGTCCCCTCCCAGCTCCCCGTGCACCCCCAGCCTACTTGCTGGAAGGCCAGCACAAGAAGCTGGACTGTCCTTGGCTGCTCAGCAGCAACCCAAAACATCAGCACACTATCAACAGCTTCTCATCCCAAATCCAAAACACAGTCCCGCACCAGCCTCTGCGAAGAAAACCAGCTCCATCCTGGCTGAAACCAGGACAGACAGTTACGCAGACACAGTCACAGGAAAGACAAAAGTGGAGAGAGGACATGCAGGCTTTTTGAGGTGAAGGCAGGGATGGTGATGCATAAATAGATTGTATTGCATACTTGCGTAACGAATGATCAGTGATCAGGAGGACTTTACACCATAGAGCTTAGACAGTTGCGCAGACACAGCTGATGGCTGAAACACTCAGCATTTTCCTGATTATGAAGTACAATTCTCCTGCATTACAGTCAAGAGCAGTAGGTGCTGTTAGTTCCTAGTTGGTCATTCTGTTCCAGTTGCTTGCAGTTATCCCAGTAGTGTCTCATTTCTCCATTCTGTCCTGTATTTGTGGCTTTCTGTTACTGTGGTTAGGGCTCTTTGTGCTTCATTAACCAGCAGTACCTAGTTAAGAACATCTGTTCTTTTGGACTTTTTTTTTTTTTTTTTTTACTTTCAGTGCATGCTGCATATGCAGATGAGTTCAGTTTTATTTCTTTGCTGAAGTTTTACATAGCGTGACGTTTGAATTATCTAAAAGATACTGGTGTAAAAGCGAAGTCTTCAAGACAAGTGCTGACATGTGAGATGCAGGAAGACTGTAGGCCCTCCCTTGGTTAAAAAGTTGTCTCCATCTCTAAAAAGGTAGGAGTAGCCTTCTGGAGAAAGAATTAATGAGCTTAGGCTGACTCAGCAGGCGTCAGTCTTCTACGACTACCAGTACCTGTTAACAGATAGTAGGAAGTCCTATCCACTCAGCTATGAATGGTAACACACAAATTCACTTGATTCCAAACATTTTTACTAGTTAAATTCTTATTTATGGCTTAGAGGTGGGAAGGAAGGTGGGTGGGAATTTTTGTGTACATCTGAGACTGTGTCAATTTTGAGATTTAAGACAGATTGCAAACCAACTTTGATACTTCAGTCTCAATTCCCCCTGTTGAACGTAGGTCCTCAAATCATGGTTTTTCAAAACTGTTACTTTGCTGCAGTTTTGTCTTACAGATGCCTAAGGTCTATGCAGGTAAAATTCCTGTGAACATATAGGTCAACTTCTAAGTGCCCCAGGCTGTGCAGGTGTTAGTGCTGCCAGTAAGGTCTTAAGTTAACCCCTTTAAATTCTGTCAGGATTCATGAGTTGGCTTATCCTGTTCTGTGTTGGTTTTGTGTGTTGTGGTGGTTTTGTTTTGTTTTGTTTTGTTTCTTTCACTTCTAAAAGCTTAAGCATCTTCCTGTAAGAAATTATTGGCATCTGAGAATACTGTGTTTAGACACCTAGTTTAGATTTGAGGAATGCCCTTTAGAAACTCCTCTCTCCTGAGATTTTTGTGGTAACATGTAGCATAGCACTACCTAATTTTTTTTAGATTTTTTTGTTTTTACACATTTAACTTGGAATGTAACAAGAATTTTAAATGTGATTTATTTCTGTGGTGAAGCTTCACTGTTGTTTTTTTCCATCTTTCTAAAATGTGAACAGGAGGTGTGTGCCTAAAATTGACTGGGACAGAGTATTCAGAATCAGCACCCACTCATTTCTGTCTGAGTGAAGTATTGACCCACTTTGCATTTCAAGCATCCAATCCAACAAATTCTTTTTGTGTGTTAATAATCTCAATGAATAATCCTGATGCCTGTGAGTATCCATACATCTAGACTTCCGTATGACTGTATCTCTTCAGCATCCAGTTGTGTTCTCATTTGGGCAACCTGACAGTTACTTTCTGTGAATTTGAAAGCTGGATCAGCATTCTTAGAACAGATTGCAATAAATCTTCAAGACCTCCAAGATAAATGTAGTGGTTTGGAATTTTCTTATTTATAGAACTGCAGCTAACAAGCATCCGGCAGGTACATTGTTGTTATGCAAACTAGAAGTCTGTAATTTGAGTTACAAAAAGCCAGAATAACTCTTCTCAAAATAAACATACCAAACCCCTTGTTACCTAAGAATTTTTCTCAAAGTAATGTGGGTTTAGAACTATAATTTTTATTTCAAACAACATAAAGGCTGTGTTCATATTACCACACTTACCTTGTTTTCTTTTAGCAGACAAAATTCCTGAAGCAAATATAATAGGAAACGAATTTTTTTTAATTTATATGTGGGGTTTTTTCTAAATGAGATGGCATTATTAGTGTATATTATGCACTAGCTTCCATTATTTAATTTAAATAAAATTATTATGCTTCTAACGTAAATCTTAACACATCCTAATGCACCTGTTTGGTGACTAACAGTATTTATAGTGCACCTTGTGACTGAGTTAGTGGAAGTTTGGGAGTGAATTTTGGAGTCTGGACACTCTTCTGAAGGAATGTTTGCCCTCAATTCTTAAATACACAAATGTAGACACAGTAAACTTGAGTGTCTCATTTATCAGTTTTAAGATTCTTCATAGTATCAAATTATGTTTTAGGCTGGAATATCTGCAAAGTGAATGATGGGGATGCTCTCAGAGAATTGTTTTCTTCTGAGCTTGCTCAAATCATCTTTTATTTTATTTTGGTATTATACTTAATTGACTAGATTCTGTTTCTAGGATGAAAGGCTCTGTGTTCTGGATGTTGTAAATTTATATAGAGAAGCATTTAATTTCAGGCAGCTAGATGGAGCCTTTGGAAGACCAAGTTTTTCAGTACTTTGACATCATAAGAATATTTTTAGGTACTAACTGATTACCTAGTGACATTGTTTCACCCTGGCAGTCCCTCTTTCAGAGGAGCCAATACTAGCTGTTTTTCAAAGGATGTGTGGAAACCAGCAGTGATCTAGAAATGCCACAGTGTGACACAGTGGGGGATAGGGAATCGTCTTAAGTTCTCTTTTTTTTTTTGTTGCCTGCTACAGTAGGACTTCGGTAGCCTTGATGTGCACTGAAGTAAAAGACCTACTTAAGGATAATGAAAGTCAAATGGAAAAAATGGTGCAGAAATGTCTTTTGCTTTTAAAAGAATTCACTGCATTCTGATAGTTGCCTTGGTAAAGTTGTCTTTAAGGGGAAACAAGTGGAAAACCTCAATTAAAACTATAGGCAGACCCTTTTCCATTAACAAATAGTTCATGAGCAACGGCTGTATTCTTTTTGCTTGGATTTTATGGTGACCAGCAAGGTACAAAAGTTGTCAGAAATTTCCCTGTGTATGAGGCATTCATAGTTCTTCTCTCCTGTGGAATCTGGCTTTAAGAGAAGACGTTGTTCCTGACTGAGGAAAATAATGTTTTGGTCTTGCTACCTGACTAGTTTATCTCTCAACATTTGAAAGAACTTGGTTTGTTTGCCATGTCTATTCCTCTTGGAATTTGTCTGAAATTAGTCAAAGGTTTAAAAAAAAAATTGGAAAGAGACAGTGAAAGAGATCACAGATACAGCTATGCATTTGTGTTGTCACAAACATAGACGATAATCACATCAACCTTTTTTCCACAGTGGCAAAAACATTACTTTCCTGAAAGGGAAATGTGGTCTTTCTTAATTGCTTTTAAAAAAAAATTCCAACTGGGCACAAAGACACACAAAGAAATAAAAATCAAAGTTACATTCTTTGTCTAATAGTAATAATTAAATTTGAAAAATTGTACCTAAAATATGTAATGATAAAATGAAGGAATCCTAATAACTTCCTTCTGTTACATTAATTTTTAATATTTTTAAACTCTCAAAATGACAATTATTTTGTCTCATTGAGAGGTGGAGCTTGCCATAAAAAACAGCTGGGAAAATGAGAGGTTGTTCTGAGTTGAGTTGCTTTCACTATCATGTACCAACAGAGCCTGGCTGCTTAATGCTAAGGTCTAGAGCTATCAGATGTTCCTATTTAAAACAAAATAAACCAAAATGAGTCTAATGTCTTTGCTCTAGGACATGCACTGGGAGAATGATGATTTTGAATTTTTGTCTGGCAACTTCTGCAGTACTGAATCAATCTGGATCAAAATAAGTCCATTACTACTGCTCTTTTTTCTTTTGGTTTTATCACATTATGAAGTCTCTTCCAAGTTTTGGATGATATTTAATGCATGGTGTTAATTAAACCTGAAGTAAGCTCTTCAGCTGTTTTGTTTCTTTTGATTAATCCAGTCTTTTGGTACAAAGGACAAATGTAAATGTCAAATATTAAATAAAAAAATTTTAATGGCTTTAACTCAGTCTTTAGGTTTTTTTATGTGCTCTTTGTTGTTACTGATTTATGCTTTTCCAAGTGGGCTAGATGCTATCCGTACCCCAGAGTCAGCACAATCTCAGCCTTCTCGTTGTTTTGGATCTTCTGGGATGGAAGGGGGCAGCTAGTACCTTGGGCATTTCAGCTAGTACAGGCATTTCTGCCATGTGTGATGTGCTGCTTTAGTGTTCTGGAGCAAGTGGGTTTCTTTGCTTCTTTATCTTGGTGTTGACTAAAAAGACACGCATAGAAAGACACTTATTATTAGTGCTTACTTCTTTTAAAAGACTTTATAAACAGAAATGTTAAAAAATTGAGTTAGAAACATATTATTTAAGAGCATTTTAAGGTAATTTTTTTTTGTTTGCCTCTAATTTTGAACATCTAATCAATATCCATTCCCTTTTTTCAATGTCTTTTCTTCCCACTTGGTCCTTTCCATTTTCTGTCTTCTTTATGTAAATGAAGAGGTGGGGACTGATAATTTCTGATTTTTATTTGTCTAGTGATTGTTGGTTGTTTATGTATAATGATTTTTTAACTGTTTTTTGTCTTGTCATACTACATTTTTTTGGGAAAGCGTATGTGCTTTTGTACGAGTGAGAGGTAATGGAGGTACTTCGTTACCTCTGGACTTCTGAGGTGGCTTCAGACATTTTTATATTCACCAATTTCTGGAACAAAGACTACCCAAACCCCTTACTGTCTGTAATATCCAGATAAAAATGAGGTGTTATTGACTGGATTCTGTATTATCCCCCTTGCACAGATGCACACTTTCTTATTCTCCTAGCTGTGAAGTATGAGAGAAGGATATCTTCTTTGTTATGAGAAGATGCTTCTCTACCTGAAACCATGAGAAACAGTTAAAACTCAGCTGTAAGCAAAATAATTTTCCAGTAGAATTGTTAGGAAGCTGTTGGCCTCCTGACTCAGGCAGTGGGCTGTTTCAGACATTACTGAAGGTGATGAAAAGCAGCACCCATTTGACAAGAAGAACAAGAATTCATGAGTTTAATTCTAGGATGTAGGAAAAGAGCATGATCACTTGAAATGCTATGTGCATTTCATGCACACCTATGCCTTTGCCAAGACAACTCAACATCCATATCTGCTCTCAGTATAGTGGGTAATATTCTTTTGAAAAGCTTGCAACAGACACATTTTTGATAGCCTTTACTTTTATGTCAGGTACGGTATGCCATACTGTGTTAATTTCTTCTTTGGCTACTAAGTTTCACTGAATACCAGTTTTTAGTTCCATCCTAAAGTGTTCAGGCAGAGTCAGGCTGAAGTTATGATGTCCCTCAGCTTTTGGTCTTCAGTTGTTTTGGTTTCCCTATTCACATAAAATTCAAGTATCATCTTTGCATTAAACATAGTTTCCAGTGAAACACCTCAGTTTTGAACATAACTTTGCATAGCACTGTGAGGAAATGTGTTACAATTATGGGAAATGCCCATACAAAATGAAGAATACATGTGAACTTAAGTAGAAGGCTATTTTACATTAGCCACCTCTTATGAAAGAGGTCGATGTGGAGAGTGGAAATTGTTACCTTCTTGTCTATTTACATGAAGCATTCTTTCTTGCTTCTCATTTTGCTGGCTCCCTGCAATATTCAATGAGTAAAATCACTCTATTCATGCACCAGATTTCTCTATAACAGCTGGAACAATATGCTTATCAAGCTCTTTTGTTGGCTTCTGGAGGAGCTGTTTTCTGGGGCAGGAATTGTGAAAGTTTGGGTCTTTCAGCTGTGTTGGAGCCTTTTTAATTGAATCATTCCTTCTCGTGTAGCTTGTTTTAATCCAGACACTCTGGTGGCTTAGTACGCAGAACTGCAGGTTGTGAGGCTGATCTTAATAGCTAGTTGCTGCAGGTCCTGTTCATCTTCATTGCTGGCTGCCCATTCCTGCCGTTCTTGTTGCAGAACGGGCAGTTGTCTCATACTACAATTACCCAGTTTGGGAAGATGAAATAAAATAAAAGGAAGTCTGCAAAGAAGTGAAAAATGTTCAGTTGGTTTAGCTCGGTGCGTCACCATGTGGTCTGATAAGAAGCACGGCATTGGCTCAGGAGAGAAAATGTAGGTAGCCAGAGGGTGAGAGGAAGGAGAGAAGCACAGCTACCTTTTTTTCCAGTAGTAAGCTGCTAGATGGGTGTAAGCAATCTCCAAATCACTCCATGCGTTCTGACTAACTGCTCAGCTCTGTATACAAGGAGCTTGTGTGTTTAGGCTAACTTCATATGGATCTTGCCTTTTAAAGGTGCAGTTCCCCATAGGTCATGGGCCCAGCCCAGTCCCTTCTGTGAAGGGTCATAAGAGGAAATTGAATAATTAGGGAGGATGGCCTAATGAATTAGGAGGAAATGGACCATATAAATACACTGAGTGTGAAAGTGAGAATGGGTAGGAAATGGAAGGGGATGGGATGACAGAGATTAATGCTACATTGCCAATGCATTATTTTTCTTTTCTATTTTTTTTTCCTTATAATTTCCCTTTTCTTTTTTGTAGTTTCCTAGAGGTAGAATTGGGGGGCACAGATGGGATAAGACTGTAGTTTCATTTGAAGGAGAAGAGAGAGGCTAAGATTACTGAATTTCTGTGACTGGGTTTACTGGGATTTCTCAGACTGAAATGTGTGTGTGCATTTGCACGTGGTATGCAATGCATGTAGACACTGTGAAGCATTGGGACATACCTGAGAATCCCGTGTGTGTTGGACAAAGATCCTGCATGAATGTGGTGGGTGCTGTATGTTCCTGTTCAGACACATTGTGTTAACTGCACATGTCCAGGCCAGCTGGGCTTGACACGCTCAATACTATGATTCTATGATGTGGCCTGGGTATTTATCTTCCTAAGCATTCTGAAGAATCTTGTGCTTCCTGCCAAATCAGGACAAAGCAGAGATGTCCAGGGAAACACAAGCTGAAGACAAAGTCAAGGTTTGCAGATACAGAAATTCCTCTGGGTGTGCCATCATCAAACACCACCCATAATTATGCTGAGGACGAACTCTGCACAGGACTGATATTGGAGAGAAGGCAGGCTGCAACTTACTCACCAAGTATCCTTTTAAGACACATCCTGTTGCATGATGTTTTCCCTAGGGAAAAAAGGTATTTCAGAGCTCCTCCTAAGTGTGTCCTGTTTCAGAATAATGTCAGTAGATAATAATACCTGTAGTCTAATACATGGTGTAAGATAGTGAAGCTATTTGGAGGCAAAGGCTGAATGGAGACTTACCAGTGTGGAGCAAAGAAGGAATACACAAAGAGAAGACTAAATTGCTAGAGCAACAGATTTAATCTAGATTTTTTTTTCCTGTGAAGCACGAATACCTGAAAGAAAAAGATAGTGGGCAAAAAAAAGGAACAAAGGTAAATAAGAAACTCAAAAGAATTTAGTTTATTCTGTGTTTCCCAATGATAATAGAAAAAAGATTAGAAGAATGAAGTTGGCCAAAGTGAAGATCTACTTAACATTTATTTAAACACTGAAGAAAAACTTAAGAAGTCAGGAGAAGAAATAAAATATACAGTTAGGGTACTGAAATGGTGGCCAGTTATCTGGCCGCTGTTCCTTTTTCTGCTACTGCTGTCCCACTGCATTATCACATATTATTCTGTGCTTGTGTTTCCCCTTCCTTTGTCTTGTTTATGTGCACAGAGGCTGCAAACACCTCTGGCTCTTACAGTCTTCACATGGTTTAGGAGTTTTCCCACTAAAGCCCTGAGCTCATTATGGCCCTTCTGCTTCCTCTTCTTTCTTTGTGTTGCCTCAGTGCCTCGTAGTGCTATTAATCCCATTAATTGGTGCCACACATAAAAAAATTGACAACTTCTCCCCTGCTTAGTGTGGCGGTTCGGAGCATTGACAAGTATCAAGGCTGCAGTGCAGTCCATGTGAGCACATTATGTTCCCACAGGGAGCCCTGCTGTAGCTGGTGAGGCCCTGATTTACAAGACTAAGGCCTTCACTCATAACCAGGCAGATTTAGTCTATCATTAAATTAATAGCAATCAAATCATCAGGAAACTCTAATTGGGCAGTCACTGTCAGGGCTGGGAAGTTACTTTGGTGTGTCAGAAACAAGCAATACCATACACCAGTGATTTGCAGGCATTATTTTCTAAATAAAAAGTATTCGAAAAAAAGATTAATAATGCTTTGGCTGCTATTAAAATAGCTCTACAACCAAAAAACCTCAGATCTTCTAAAACTACCCAGATCTCAACTTCTAGGAATGAAGTGATTTTTTACTTGTCTAAGCCATTGCAGTCTTCATGGTAGAAGTGTCTGATGAGAAATGATGGACAGTTCTAGTAGGTACAATTCAATTAGCTGTCCTTAAAAATTACCATTGCTATCCATTTAAAGGTTTCAACTATTAGTACCGTAGTGGTTATTTAAATATCCACTTAGGCTCTAGCTTTCTTGTAAAATATGCTCCTTTAGTCCTTTATTTCAAAACCTAAGCCAGAGGACAGCTCGTGGATGTTGCAGGTCATGTCCCAGGTAGGTTAGCCAGGGCATGCTGACTAGATCTGTGGTGACAGTTTACATGGAGTAGATAGTCAAAGTGCAAATGACAGTTTTTAGAAATATACCAGTTTTTTGTGTATGTGTTAAAGTTACCTTGTTTGGGCTAGTAAGTGATTTTAATAAGTTAATCCATATAATGTAATTATTAGAACTCATGTTTTTTGATGACTTCTTTTAAAGCCATTCTCCCTGCTATTTTTTTTCTGTTGGAAAAAAATATTTATTCATTAGCTTATATTTTTGTTAAACAGAGACCAATATTAATATTTTTATTGTATACTTATGCTTTTCCTAATGTAAAAATGGCTTTAATATTGCAATCATATATGTAATTTAGCTAATCTATAACTTACAGAGTGGAAAGTGTATCCTGCTTATGTAAGCTGATACTTATTTAGCTGTCCCCATTATCTCAGACCTACTTTATTTGTGGGCATGATACGATAAGTGTCAGCCTTAAGCCTGTGCAGCCAATGCACTTGGCCTCCCAGAGGCCAAACGTAAGTGTCCAACATCCTCTTGTTTCAGAGACTTTTTTTTCAGCTTGGTATTGACATAACTGTCAGTTTTCAACTGCTCTTTAAAGCTAGTGTGAAGGAGGTTTTTCACATTACTTATTTAGGTGAGGATTCTGTAAAGACTTTGGAATGCAAGTGACTTTTTAATGGAACAAATAATGAGTAATCCATGCAACAAATCATGAAGGTAAACTATCTACATGCTTCAGCTTTTTTACAGTAGCATTAGATACGAATCTGCATATGAAGTGATCTCATTTTCAGCCATTATGTGCTGGTATTATAGGTACAAAAGGAAAAGATCCAAAAATATGATTGACAGTTGTTTGGTCACTTATACTTTAGCTTAAGGCTTCATATATCATATTTTGTGTTTGTCCTCAGGATGCAAGATATGCTACCTTAAATTCCTTCATAATGACACACGGATGAGCAGATGTGAGTAGGTCTGAGAACGTAAAATTTATAGCTATCATTTTTGGAAGATAGGGATTGACAGCAATGTACAACTTAGGGCTGAGTAAAAGTATTATATTATTTTTTATTCATGTTGACAAACACACCTTCTTTAAACCTTTAAGTTTGATAAATTGTAATGTTTTGTTAAAGCAACCTGTAGCGTTTTTGTGATAATTTGACTTTCACCTGAACTTCCTCATTTGGCTGAACTGCTTGATGGAAATTATAGTTTGGATGCCTCTTAGGCTCCTACAAGCTCTCTCTGTGGCTTGACTATACTGAGAACAAACTGATAAATCCTGTGTGGAAGACATAAGCCTTAAATATCAGTGATATTAATTCTGTCCTCCCTCTTCATGGTTCTCTTTCACATTGGCCAGTAGTGATCACAGATATAGGCCATTCCTATAAAATTAAATCACTACACAGGAATGCAAAAGTAAGATATGTAATTTGGGGGTTTTTGTTTCTTAGAAGTAAGGTCAAAAAAGTCCATTCCTGATGGATAAAAAAGTGAGCTTTAGTATCTGGGTAAAGCAAGCTAGATTATGGCTTTATATTTGAAAAAGTAACCCATGAGCATAGACTGTTATGCCTGTGGTGGTGTTTCTTTCTGGAGATGGTCTATTAAGTTGAACGGCTCTTCTCAGAACCTTCAGAACAGTGTTTGGCCAAATATTTGGACTGGGAAGAGATGGACATTTATTCACTAGAAAAATACTCCTATACCCTATTTAAGTCACATTACTCTTTGAGTTCAGCATTAGTTAAACCCCAGATATTTTGAGGCTTTTTCCAATTTAAAAAATTTTGAAATAATTGGAAGCATTTGAATTTAAGGTGTTGCAAATAATAGCTATTATACTGTAACAGTGCTTGAAAGGGTTTTTTCGTGACTACTTATACAGGTTTTTTGTCTAATATTTAGGCATATGAAAATTTACTGTAGTGTTCCACAAAATGGGATCTCGCAATTCTCTTAAGTCCTTATAATAACAAGTACCATTATAATAATCAAGAAGCCTTTCTCACAGCATCCTTTTGTCCTACATTCAGTGGAACATTGAGTTTATATCTTCTAGTTTTCTTTAATATCAAAAGATTTTGTGAGCCTGATGTATATCAATACAATATATATGTGTATATATATTTGTGGGGAAAGGGAATGCTTTCTATGCCTCCCACCAGCTGGATGAATTTTGCATTTGATCCAATACTTGAGCATTATTTTTATATTTTATACAAAACCTGTTCAAATATTGACATTCAAGTTGAAAGTCAAGCTGAATGAGTGTTACAGAATGTGTTTTTAAAGGTCTGTGTGATTAATGCAATATATATAAAAATGAACTACAGTAAGTTTGTATGAGCAATTATAAACCTAACTTTCAAGTGTTTGTGGTGTGGTTTGTTTTTGTTTTTTTTTTTTTTTAACTTTGAAGCATACTTTTGTGTTTACATAGGAAATGAGATTTGAAAAACAAACATGAAATTTATCCAAATCAAAAATGAAGAGGACAAAAACCAGCCTGGAGCGGAGTCTGCAGTGTTGGTGCAGCTGTATAGTGCTGAGTGTTCAGAAACATGCATTTGGCATGGGACCATCTCTTCTGTTAAACATGTGCCTGGCTGTAATCCATCGTATCTGATATCTGCCGTTGTCAACGAAGTTTGATATTTTCCTGTGTAGGAGACAGCAGACACACTGTCCTTTCACTTCTGCTAATTCATCTTTTGCTGAAGAAAAGAGTCATTTTCTGGGGCTCTCCTTTCTGGGCATGGTTATAGGACATCCAGCCTCTGAGGAGGAAGTGTCTTGTCTGAGGTGAGTCTTCCAGTGACTCCTGTGCAGAAGTTGTATGGGTATCTGTTCTTCCTCATGGTGCTCCAGAGGAAAGGGCACTCTGCAATACACTGAGTCTGGAAGGCATGGGCGTAGGGCGAGAGGCTTCTGTCTCTTCTGATGGTAATCAGGTCTCCCTCTGATTTGTAACATCACTTCTGTAAATGCAATTGTGCAGTGGTTAAAGGTATTTTTTGGCTCTGTGATTCCAGTAGCCAAACCTGACAAAAAGTCGTTCAAGTAACAGTCCAGACAGGATGCTGTAGATGTGTTGCATCACTAGGAATTGATGTTTGGATGTGGAAATAATACAGTTAATGCAGGACTATGCTGATAGAAGTTTTCAGATCAAATCTTTGACGTTATATCCTCCAGGATTAAAATAAAACACAGTATTTCTTAAATGAACAAAACTAAGTGTTAGTTAGATATCAGTGCTGTTCTTGATATGACTACTGAATTATGCCTGCCATGTTCTGTCTTCTCATGCTTTTTAGAGATATGGAGGTATCTCTATCTTTAGAGATACGGTGTATATTTCAAGATGTGCAAAAGGAACGTAATAGGTTATCCTTCCTATATGTAGTTAAATAAATTATCTGCTGAGAAACTCCGCTATCTTTTATATGGTATTTTTATTTGCTGGCTCAACAAAGAAAAGGTATTGTATTGTGCTAGAAATTGTCCAGACATATTGCAAAGGAGAACTTCTGCCCAATGAGCTTAGGGTCTTATTTCAAGGCAGCACAAGGCCAGTAGATGAGGTAAGTGAATGTGTGGAAGGAATCTTGGAGAAACAGTAGTATGAGCACATATTTTTGGAAAGTAAGATTGATGCCTGCTTTGCAAGCATAGGTTTTGCTTTGTAAGAGCAGTCAGTTAGGTACCTTGTTGTTCATCTTCAGTAGGCTCTGTGCGCTGCAGAGTTGAGTCCTCAGCCTTGCCAGGTCTGTGAGTATTCAGACCTTGACACTGAAAGGCTTGCTTTTCAGGAGAATCCTAGACATCAGCCTGGGAATTGTTCCACAAGCCTGGGCCACTTTTAGGTGGAGATGGAGGCATTGACTGTACCTTCTCAGGGCTCAGCCAGAGCAATGAACCTGGTAGAGCCAGCGGCAAGCAGTTTGCAAACCCTGGAAGGTGGCTGGAGACATGTAGATTGTGTGTGACACTGTGCTCAGCATGTTAACATTTCCTTTCCCTAGCAATTTTGCTTCTGTGTCTCTCATACCTGATTCTTCATGGATAATGTTGCACTCTAAACCTGAATACTTCAAACCTGCAATGTTTAGGTCAAAATGGACACCTGCATGTCTTTTTCCCTATGTGTGCTTAATCTTCAGTTTGGTTTTTAGTTTGACCATGGATGGGATAGTCATTGTCAGAAGTTTATCTGCTTTGAGCAGCAGAAGTATCTATTTTAATTTGACTTGAAATAAAGAGATTATCCGTGAAGACAGAGCATGTTAGAAATCTGTCAGAACTTTGAAAATAATATTCAGAAAAAAGATATCATTAAAGCAGTTTCTCTGTCACCTTGCTTGCTGATGGGGAAAATCATATAAGTAATTTGGGCTTAACTGATGGATGATAAAAACGCAGATGGAAGCAATCACAGGTGGATTTTACTTCGAACTGAACTGGAATTGTTAATGTGTCTTCCCAGTTGGGGCTGAAGATAAATTGAGGTACACTGATATCCAACAGAAATAAAATAGTTGCCATGTGGTAGCATGTAATAGATGGTAATACACAAAATGCTGGAAGATCCCCTAGAGTATACAAAAAAAATGGTCAATATTGGTTTTTTATTAGTTGACATAGTTATTTAGTTACTTATTATAATATTATGAATTCATGTATTTATAAAATTTTATTGTTATATCCATGGGCTAGTGGCTCCTTCATGGCAAAAAATTCCTTGTATTCTTGCATTTAAAGACACCAATTCTTTTTGTTCTGATTTCATTGTGGGTTTTGCTTTTTATTTAATGGCAAAGTTCAAGTGTATATATAATTAAGCAAAAACATCATCTACCCCTAAATGAATGCAGGTTAAAATGACTGCTAATATAAAAGTTTTACTTATAATAGTAAATGAGGAGATTTTTATAATTGCCACTTGCAGTTAGAAAAGCACTGAGTATGAACCGTGTAGAACCAAACTGAACGTGACTGTGTGTTCTCAAAGGCCTTTGAGAGCTATCAGGTATCTGCTTGCAGATAGTCTTCAGTGGCTTTGGTCATTACTTTGACAAGATACTGTGCATCTTGTGTTACCTGTAAAAGGCAAATAAGTATGACCTTCCCTGTGGGGGGGAAAAATGATGCAAGTAGCTTTGAATCAATCAAGTAACTGCTTATGGGTGAAATAACCTTTTGTCTTCTTAAAATGTTATATAAAAACTACTTGTTAGTCTTATTTAAGGAGTTCCAGCAACACTTGCAGTATATAAATTCTGCAGATATAAAATCACAGAATCACAGAATCACTAGG